>NC_056734.1:708704639-708732139 GCF_019279795.1 Protopterus annectens
ATGCGAGTGGCAGGTGTGTCCTCAGAGAGCATGAGGGTTTTCACTGTGCTGGGATCTCTGCTATCCAACATCTATCTATTTTTCTGATTTCCAAATTACAAAATTGGGGTCTATAGGTAACAAGGTTTGCAATTGGCAGTAAACTTGTATTATCCTGAATCCTTCTCCTGATACGCAGAAACTACAACTTAAACTTATGCATGTAAATAACTTGTGCACAAAAATGAGCTAAAACTAAATGCTAAAAAGTGGAATATTGTTGCATTTGGTAAACAATCACTCCATCCATTTTAAAATATAGACAACACCCCACTTCAAAATGGATGTTTTGTGAGAGATAGTGGAACATAGGTAGATAATTACCTCTCTTTTGAGCATCATGAAGCAACAGTATTTAGGAAATCCTGATTATAAAGACTATTTTATTTAGATGCAAAGAAATTCTTACCCTTTTGTATTCTGCATTGATTAGAGCTATGACCACATATAAATTTGTGGTTCAGTTATTGGCTGGGGTAACTTGTGTGTGAAGTCTGCATGTCCTCCATGTTCCTTTTTTCTCCGGCATTTCCTTTCTTCTATTACATTAGTCACTTACACTGAGAGCAAGTCTTTTGGAATTGGGGCCATTGTCCCTCATTATATTCAGGCCATGTTATTCCTTTGTTTCACTGACTTTCTTTACTGTGTCAGATGGATAGCACTACAACATACTTGGACGAGCCAGAAGTATGCCAGCAAAAGTATCCTTAGTGTATATGGTTTATTAACACTGTACTGTGATTACTGTATTATGCACTGCTGTTTAACATTATTGGTAATAATCTTTATGTTGCTTGCCTGTATGCATGCTGCTGACTGGTGGTGGTATCTGCTCTGTTTTCTGTGTTATGATTACTACTGCAGGGACTTATCTATTTGCATCTGGAGCTTACTTTGCTTTATTTTCTGGGTAGTTTAGTCTTTGCACTTATTTTTTACAACTGTTTAATTTTGTGGGGAGTTTACTGTTTGTACCTGCTGCTTATGTTTATTTTGTGGAGTGTTTACTATTTGCAACTGTAGCTTACTTTGGTTTATTTTATAGGTTCATAGGTTAGTACTAAGCTAACTGCCCTTGTGAGACATTTTAAGCTTAGCCAATTATCCCTTGCACCTTGTGTTTGTAAGGCAAACAACTTAACCATTAGGCCACCCTCCCAACTGGAGAGTTTACTATTTGCACTTGTAGCTTACTTTGGTTTATTTTGTGGAGTGTTTACTATTTGCAACTGTAGCTTACTTTGGTTTATTTACACACACAAACACACACACACACACACACACACACACACACACACACACACACACACACACACACACACACACACACACACACACACACACACATATATGTATATATAAGAGGTACAGAGGAGGGTTTAGTAATGCCTGTAAAACAACTGCATTTTTACTTCTATATGTAATAATGACTGAACATTTCAAGTGAACATGTCACGGTAGGAAAGCAGATGAGGTGAGTTGATGGTAAATTTCAGAGTTTCCGACCAAAAACAAAATCTCTGAAACAACACTGTAATAAGGGTTGCGTATGCCAAGTATAAGGGATGAAGTTTGGAAAAACAACATAAATGAGCTACTTGCTTATCTGACTTTAAAGGTTCTGGTGAGTATTAGACAATGAATGATGAAGCACTTTATAAACTGATGTGCAAAGTACAAGTTTTTTTCTATATTCATTAAGGATAATCTGTAAGGCGAACCACTGATGTTATATTCGTGGGAAGCTAGTCATATACTGTCAGACCATATTTAAGGTAGTTGAAATTTGCTGATGTTAGAGATATAGCTGGCAGTTATAAAAGACCCTACCATCATGCATAAGCTCAGAAGCAATGCAATCCAATACACAGCACTGCACCTCAAAAAGAAGAAACCAGGAAATTATCTTTCAAGCTATTTTATTTGCCCTCCAAAACCAACATTTAAAGCAGTTTCCATGCAGAAGCATTTTCTTCAGTAAATTTTTTATATATTACTATTTATTATAAAAGGCTACATATATTCCAGCATAGTAGTAAGTTCTCCTTCTGCCAAGGCATACCTGACTTCTTTAGTGAGAAGGTCATATACTCTATAGATGGTACAAAGAAGTACGTTAGTTAGCAAATATAAGGCACTGATCAAGTCTAACATCCTGTTATTTAAAATGCATATTTGTAAGAATGTTTCTTCCATTGAGGGTAGATGTGTTTGTTCCAGTTTGGCAGGGATAAATGAGTCTGTCACATATATTAAACAGCATGGCTTGTGTTTCTTTGAGAATAATGCTGGTTAAATTTAGTGAGTATATTTGAAAGATCAGTTTACAGAACTTTTGTAATTGTCACATAAATAATCAGACAGCTAAATCATTTGCATTATCTTGACACCTGATGCTTGAGGGATGGTGGTTAATGTGCTTACAGAACTTAAGAAACTAAATGGTCTTAGGACAGTCTTGTGGAATACCCCTCTGTACAGGATGCAGACTGGACACATAACCTACAGAAAGTTATCCAGCTAACTAGAAAATCAAGTTAATGCAGTAGTATTTGATGTGCTGAAGAATCTACAAATATTGTTAGCTCTACAAAAGCTTCTTCAGTAAGTCTCCCTGGGAAAAAAACAATGTAGTACATACATCCAAATGTTTAAAATATTCAATTATAGCACCCTTCAGATTGACAAAAGATTTTTCAATCCATTTAAGAAGGGTTTTACCTTTGTGTCTTCTCCTCAGTTTGATTTATGTGAGATTATTACAGACTTCAAACTCTTCGTTAGGAAATTGAATTTGGGATTACATTTTGCTAACTCTAAGGTGAGTGATTCTGTCAGTAGTGCTCACTTGCACAGGATGACTACTTTTAACCTTCCTTTAAATCCCACTGTACATCTTTTCTAAACCATGTGTGTTAGGGATTTAGATCAGTGGTATGCCACCAAGCGTCATAAATGCAAAACCAGTCTGTCCCATGCAGAGACAACTTTGTTGCAGGAAATTATGGACAATAAAGACCTGCATTTTATGAAACCTGATAAGGGTGGGGGCAATGCTTATCATAGAAACTATCCATTTTTCAAGTAAAATGTTTAATTTGTGGCAGGATGAGGACCAATGTGATAGTGTCTCCAAACATGAGATTCATGTGGCTTATGCCAGGATACTCTTTTTTTATATGATTACTCATGGAAGGGAGACGACACTCAGGAGTACAAGTTTTTAAATGTAGATTTTCCTGGAGTGCTTAACATATTTGGCATACCAAAAATACACAAAGATGTTTTGGATCTTTCTTTCTGGCTCATTGTAGTAGCTGCCAGTTCCAAAACCCACCCTTTGGCTCTTTACATCGATCACTCTATGAAAGGACTCAGGTCATCCCACACTTCATATTAAAAATGCATTCTTTTTTTATATTGCAGTGCCTACATTTCTTAAAACTGAACAAAAAGAAAGAGATAAGGGAGAAAGAATGGAAAAAAAGAACAGCAGCACATATTTCCAACCCCCATTACACTTAAAAATAACTGAGAAAAATTTACTGTATAGCATGCAAAGAAAACCATGATTCACAAAAATAATACTATTAAGAAAAAATGTTTTCCTTACTTACAGTTAACCTTCTCCCCTTTTCCCTTCCCCAAAACATTTTTTCAAATATTAATGAGATGGAATAGGGAATGTGCTTTAGAGTCCCCCACAAGTCCAACAAATTCTGAAAAAGTCCAGTATTTAAATATTTTCATGTTCTGTCATATTTCCCAAATATAATTATTGCACTGTAATCCCACATTAAGTTACTGGTTTTGTTGCTGTTCATCTTCATCTCTCAAATCCTGTCTCTATTTCATGTCCAATGTACTCTGTATTCCTCTAGTCAACTTAAACATGAGCTTCCTTCTCTCCAACATCTTCTGTTGAAACAGTGGAAACGGTTTCACAAGTACAGTCGCTCTGTGGTCTTTATTACCAGAAGAACAAGAAGCAGAATCTCCTTCTGTTTCACAGGTCACCTTTTTGTTGGACAAACTTTTGTATTTCCTCCTTAGCATGTACTTCATCAAAAAATGATTTTGTCCCTCCAGGGAAGAATACTTTGAAGACAGCTCGATAGAACAGTTTGAATCTCACAACTGCATCTCAACATTCCCTGAATACTGGAATAAATTGACCCCTCTTCTGCCTGGTGCACAATGAGTAATCATTCTCCACAAATACTCTGCTGTCTCCCAATTAACTCCTTCTCTGGTAGGATTACATCTTTACTATTAAAGGTCTAGGTTGCTTTCTCATAGCCAGGTTTGGAGCAAACACATGATATGCCCTTTCAAGTAACAACTACTGATGTGGAATATCAGTCCAGTTGCTTACTTGTGCTTTCATAAAATGAATGCAGTCTGTTCCTTCCAGCTTCTCTGGTACAGCTGAAAATCCCAGGTTTTCCCTATGTGCTCTGACATCTAATTATATTATTTTTGAAACATCTCTTCCTGAGCAACCTCATATTTAGCCAGCCTTTTCTTCATTTAATTCTCTGATTTTTGCAGGTTTATTACCTCATCTGAATATCTGCTTAAAGCTTCTTCCATTTTTCCAGCTTTTTGCATTTGTGTTGATATACTCCATCAGTGTTTAATTTATTTTAATCAGGTCTGTGTGCAGCTGTCTTATATATTCCTGTAGGTTACTGGAAGTCATGTCTGGAGGTTGCAGTGTTTTTTTGCTGAACAGCTGCAGAACTTTCCCCAGTTAATGTTTCTTCCTCACTTTTTGTAGCTGATTTTTCCTGGTGCTCTGTATTTCATGTTTCCTGGCATTCAGGCAGTAGACTTACTAGCCAGTTATTGAAATCTACCAATAAACACAAAAGTCTATGGGCCTTCTCTGTTGAGTTTCTGTTTTCACATTGGGAGAGCTAGAGATAAGCTGTTACTCAGTGTGCAGCCATCTTGGAAGTCACTCATGGGATTTTCTTAGTAACATTAACCAAGAATTCTTCCATAAAGAATGGTACTTGTTTACAATTGACGTTTTTTCTTGTATACCACATGAGGTGGGATTAGAGTGGTTTCATGATTTTGTAAGCACCCAGAACATTTCTGATAATTATAAGGTCTCTGTGATTTGTGACATTATGGACTTTGTTTTGAGAAGTAACTTTGTTTTTTTGAAGGAGACTATTACAAACAGAAAAAAAACTGTGTAGCAATGGGAGCTGCATGTACTCCTTTATATGCTGATATTGTTATGTGCTACTGTGAAAAAAAATATGTTTTGACCTGTGCCTTTGCCAACACATTTGCAGCCTATTTTAGATACCTTGATGGTGTTTTTGTCCTCTGGAAAGCCAACAAAATTGAACCTAATGAGTTTATTGATTATTTGAACAGCAGTACCACATTCTTGTCCTTCACTTACAGTTTTTCTACTGACAAGATCAACTATTTGGACATTCTGTTGGAAAAAGATTGTTCACTTAAGAACTTTAAGTCTGGTCATTATCGAAAGCCAACATATTCCAACAGTTTTTTACACTTTGACAGTTACCACCCCCACAGGCAAAAATGCAGTTTAGTCAAGGGGCAAATGGTCCAGTTAGCTAGACTGATTCTGGACAATGCTGATTTGGCTATTGAAATGGAGAATTTAAAGTCCATATTCTATGAAAGGGGCTACCTGGATTATTTATTAGAAGATGTCCATCAAGACATTTTGAGTGGAAGAAGTTCCAAATTTCTTCCCATTTTGGGTAATGGGGTGCCTACCAATCTTAAAGGAACCACTAGTGGCAATAATGGAAAGAAGGAAGAGACATGCTTTTCAAGGAATATAGTTTTTAGGTATTCCCAAGATAGTGGTATTATTATGAAATCAGTTAGGACTAACTGGAAAATACTGGGGAGTGATTTAGCAATTGTGGAGGTTGTAGGTGATTTGGCTCATTTTACTTTTAAAAGGAGTGCCATCATTAAAGAAAGAATAGAGAGAGTATTAAAATGTTATTCCACACCCCTGGTGATCTCCTCAGTACTAGAATGTGTGCAGCTTGTCAGCAATGTAGTTTTATATGTGAGGGGGGTGTTATTGATTTACCCACCATCAAGTTATTACAGCAATACATCAGGAATCATTTATTTAGCGTTTTGTGATGCCTGCTTTGCCTTTTGTGTTGGTAAAACTGAGCGCCCCCTCTGTAGTAGAATTTACAAACATCTTTGCAATGTTAAAATCAAAAATTAGAATAATGCCTTACAAGCACAAGACTGCATGTGTAACATACAAAAAAATTGTATTTTTTGTTTTGGAACAAGTACTTCAGAATCCTCGTGGTGACCCCTGGGGTAGTTGGATAGAATACAAAGAACTATTATGGCAGTTGCGCCTCAGTGTGAGTGATATGTCTGGTCTCAATTATTGTATTTCTATTACTAGTGCTTTGAAACTTAGAGCAATTCTTGTATAGTAATGCTTCATAGAACATTGCCATTTTTATAGAAAACCAACTCATTTTTCTAGAGAATAGACTCTGTTTATTATGTTTTTGGTTTATCTATGCCGCATTCTTTTTTATTCATTTATTGTTTTGATTACTGATGTTAAAAATATTTTAATGTTGATATCTCACTGCTTTATTTATGTAATGCATGTCTGTACCTGTAAATTACAATTGCTCATTAATTAGGGAAGTGTTTCCTGCCTTTGGTTGTTGAAATAGACGAGTTTTATAATGTTCTGTTTGTTATGATGAGGTCTCACACTACTAGGTATGAAAGCTCTCAACTATTTTTTGTTATATCTTTCATTAAATATTTATTATTTTTTGGTGGTGTACCCGAGAAGGCTTTTTAACCAAGGTTCTCTGCTTTGATGGTTGAAGTGTTCCTTTTTCTAAAGCTCTGTTTTCTCCCACAGAGTAGACAGTGATATTCAAGGTGCTGCCTGAGCTTGTAACAAGGCATCTTAATTTGACAGTGGAATGACAGAAGAAATTTTGCAGACATAGGAAAAAGTCAAAGCAGTCAGGGAAAGGTTAATTATATGTGTAGTATATATGTAAATAAAGCTGCTGCATGCCTTCTTGAATTTATGTTATAAACAAATATATCCATTTTTATTTAGTAGCTGGAAATGTATTTCAGACATTTGTTGATACTAGCAAAAGGAATTGAATGGAATGCAAAGTATTCCACACATACACAAAAATCCATCAACACATAATCAGACCTCTTCTTGGTAGTGTGTTTGGGTTTGCTTTGATATTTAGAGAAGGGTAAATTTAGGACTTCTGCTACTTTTGACGGAGACTTGATTTGTTGCTTTTCAAAAGGCAGTGAAATATTTGCTATGCATTTGGACTTAGCAGTCTGAGTGTTTACTTTTTGGCAGAAGCAGTTTAGGTTCACCAGGTGGAGTCAGTTTTTGTTTGAGAGAAGAAGCTTTTGCTGAGTTAATGAAGTACTCGATATCCTTTAGGATTTGGCAGTACAGAGTCCAGACTTCTTAATACTGATCTTTCTGCATGTAGCCAGTGCTTGTTTCCTGGTACAGAAGGCCTTGCTTAGGTATTTATTTAACCATAAGGATGCTGAGCCTTACTTTTAAGAGTGAACCAAGGATAACAATTATTTACAAGGTGGATAAGAACATTCTGCAGGTGTTTTAAAGCAGTGTTACAGTAGGAAGTGCTGTAACATATGAGTATGACCCATTTATAAATGCCACTTCTGTGAGGAGATAGTTGGATAGTTCAAATGACTTAAAGGTTAGATAATTTATAGATATAACAATTTTAATTAAGTTGGAGAGTGAAACCACATCACAGTGGTCAGTAAAAAAGAGACCAGAACAATGGGTGAGGAGAACCTTTTTAGGTATTTGACAAGAACTCTGCCTAGGGTGTATACTTTCTACTTTGGGGTTTAGGTCTTGTAAATTTGGTTGTAATTTGAATAAAGTCATTGTTGCTAAGTAGGTCAGTAATTGATCACAAAATGGTGGGTTCCAGAGTGCTCTGAGGTTACCAACAATGTCTTGGTCTCAAGTTTCTTATGTGAAGGACAATGCCATTAATCAGGTCCTTGGCTGCTGCAAGACTAGTGAGTAGGAATAGGCCATTCCAACTGTTCATTTTTTTCTAATTATTTTCTCTCCCCATTATCTGCCAACAAGCAGCACTTTCATGACACCACTGCTCCTTTCTTTTCTGTTTGGTGGGAACTGGCTGTGGGAGGCCATCATATAAGCAAATATCATTTTTCTTTTTCTAATTGGCCCCTCCCATTCCTTTCTCAGTTGGTGTTATTGCACTTACAAACATATGGGCCTACAATGCCATCCCCTTAATGTCAGGACACAACTTCAACAGACTCACAAGCAAGACAGAGAAAGAATATAGTGGCTATTTGGAGATGGTTATAAGTTTTTTTGAACTAGTAGGGGGATACTTTCTCCTTTACATGGTACAGGTTCTGGTATTCAAATAATTGTTAATTTTTAATGATAAAGTATGGCATACAGTCATTTGTTTTAAGTCAAGACTCAGTTATCATTAAGTCAGACCCATGGAAGCTAAGCTATTTTTGAAGGTATGAAAATTGTGTTGTGGGTATTACTAGCATTTGACAGAGTAGTAATGCCTTTATGACTGATTGGTATATCCTTTGCCTTTATGTCTGGTTGGAAATACCCTAGAAGAGCAAAGTTAGGTTGCATAGTATTTCCATCAAAAACCGTGCATATATTGAATAGAAGTTTGCCTATCTCTCACTCCTTCCTCCCTTACACTAGCAGCTCCACATACCACTGTGTACCCTTTGTATAGCATGCAGGTGTCTTTTTTCCCCCAAAGTTATGTTATATTATCTGGACACTAGGTACTTGTTACCTTCCTACTTTGCAATTAACTCTACCTGTTCTTTCTGCTGTATATTTTCCTTCTCTCCTTTCCTGTTCTGCCAAATACCTTACTGTCCTGCATCTTTGGCTACTTTAAATTTAGCAAACTACCTCTTATTTTCTCAGCCCTACCTCCTTTTACATTAACCTATTCCTCAACCTCCCATGGTCAGACAGGTTACTGGCAGATACTGGCTACTCTGCCTGGCTTGTAACCCAACATTTCTGTGGTTAACCTTCATTACATTTACTGATAGGTTTTTGACATGCTACTCACACTTACCTGGCCCACCTTTTGTTGTCTGTCCATTTTAGTGTATTTTCTTAATTTTCATCCTGTATTTATCTTTTCTTTTCTTGCCCCCTTCCCATGATCTTATGCACCATTTAAAATGCCATACCTGGAGTTTTGGTGCCCTGTTCATCTCACTCCCAACCTGGTACCTGTTTCCACTGCAGACATTGGTGGTGTACGAGTGCTGTTTTTTTTTTCTGATTAAGGTAAACCTGCATAAATAACCTAATTGTAATGAGCCTTTGGCTTGATGCTGGTTTACTTTTTGAGATATTCTGTTATCCAGTCTTTGTTCTACAAATGCTGGTCCATTGTTAATCCCAACTTCTTGGTATTTTATCATATATCATATAGCAAACCTAAGTTAGGGACCAGAAACACTAGTGACTGTGTTATTGATTGCATTTTCATCCACGTGTCATGAACTTATGTGTCCACACTGTGACTTATGCTCTTCAAGTGTGAACATAAATAACTGTTGAAAGTGACTTGAAATCTACTTTGTAACTGTATTATAGTGGAACTATCATTGTTGACTTTTAACAGAGTAATATCATCAATTACTCTTGTCATTTCTTTTTCCCCTTGCAAACTGTATGACTGTGAATAGAGCCCCAGTATTAATCCAGTTAGCCTTGCATATTTGCTTATTTTCACTGTGTTTTTACAGAGGTTTAGCAAGCTACATACACATTGGTATAGTATGTTTACATGCTGCTAATTTTTGTCTGTTCCTTGGCGGGTTTAAATGTACCAAACCAGGAAGGGTTCCTAGTTGAGCATATATCTGTAGCTGTATGAAGACAGTTGTATGATTTTTTTTTGTCTTCTGCTATTTATCTCCTCTTATTTCTCTGCTCCTCTCCTCCTCTATCTCTACCTACTATCCTTATTCCTATACTCTGCCTTCTTATCTCTCCACTAAACTCCGAATGAACCACCCCCTCTTTGCTTTGTATTCTTTCCTTTCCTCCCTCTTTACTGGGCTTGCCTGGCTTTCTTATTTCTTGCTTTCCTTACTCGTATCCCATAATGACTTCTCCATTTCTCCTGTTCCTGTGTTAGTAACTTTTTTCTCCCATGTACTGTATAAGGTACTGCACTATTTAATTCTTGCTTCTCTCTGACTGAGTTTCAATCCCTCCACCTAACCATTCTCTTTTCTCCCCTCCTTTTTTCTCACAGGCTGTAATCCACTTTTGTCCTGCCCTTGTTCCTGACTCACAAACCTGCAGAACTCTACCTGATTTTTGCTGGATGTGTGACACTGAAGCTTCTGCTCTCAAGAAACCCTGAAAGCTCATTTACAGTATTATTTCTGAAAGTATGTAGCTACTCTGAAAATGTTAATAAACCTAAATAGGTACATCATTTCTACATACACCACCACCACCCCATTTGCCTATCTCTCACTCCTTACACTAGCAGCTCCCCTTTCCTCTGTGTACCCTTTGTATAGTATGTAGGTGTCTTTTTTCCACAAAGTTATATCATATTATCTGGGCACTAGGTATTCGCTACCCCCCCCCTTGCAATTAACTCTACCTGTTCTTTCTGCTCTATATTTTTCTTCTCTCATTTCCTGTTCTTCCAAACACCTTACTGTCCCTCATATTTGGCTACTTTATATTTAGCATATTACCTCTTATTTTCTCACCCCACCTCCTTTTACCTTAACCTATTCCTCTACCTCCCATAGTCAGACTAGTTACTTGCAAATACTGGCTACTCTGCCTGACTTGTAACACAACATTTCTGTGGTTAACCTTCAATACTTTTACTGATAGGTTTTTGGCACTCTACTCACACTTAACTGGTCAAATCAGCTCTGTTCACCCTCACCTCACTCTGGCTCACTCCACTCCTCAGCCCTACCCCCATTCCCACCCACCCCGACTTTCATCAGATTTAAACTCTCTCCAGTGCTGCAAACCCCCACCTCTACCCAATCACACAACTCTCCACCCAAATCAAAGCCCTTACCTTCCACCTACCAACCCTCCACCATCCCTCAAGCACCTACCCTCCTACTTACCTTCTACAGCTCACATCTACTTTTTTCTGACTCCCCCTCACAATTTATATTCCACTCTTTTTCTTCTTCTACCTTTTCTCCTCCTTCCAAACAAAAACCCAACAAACATAAATGACCTCCATCTTTCTTTCACACTTTCTACCTCTTTCCCCTTATAACTCTCATCCCAGTCATGTTTCATCTCTTCCTCATTAGCCCTTTACTGCTTTATTTCTCATTCTTAACTTCCTGCCATATAGCACTAAACTATCTATAACCATCTTCTACCTTCACACTTTCCACAACTAATAACGACACCCGTTACTCTTCTTAATCTCTCCTTTTCTGTTTAGTTCCAGTATACAACTCCTCAAACTCAGAACATTCACACTGTCTCCGATTCCACTGAAACTCAAATACAAATTCCTCACCTACTACAACTACCCTTCCAAACCCTCCCCACTACCAACTCTTCTACTTGTTAGGGACCTCCACTCCCAATCCAGTCCCTCCAACCCCCTCTCCTGCCATTCCCACCACCACTCATCCCAAACACCCTCACTCCAAGCCCTTCCACCCTCACTCAACCCACCACTAAACATCCACTCACTCATCACCAGTCTTCCCCCACCCCTCTGCTATAAAACACCTAACTATCTACTCAATAAACTTACAAAGTCTGCTTAACAAAAATCACAGTTACACTCTTGGATCACCCATTAATCTCCACATATCTTAACCCTAACCAAAACATGGCTAAAACCACATATCTCTAACTCTAAAATCTTACCCTCTCACTACATTTACCATCTAGATAAAAACACCATAAAAGGGGGAGGAGTTGCAATACTGTACTCTTAGCAATTCAACTTATCCCCCCTCCTAACTGATATTCCAAACTTCAACCCAGCTGAGCTACTCATACTCAACTGTCACCTTAACCCACAAAAGAAAATTGCTATTACAGCCATCTATATTCCACCAGGAAATAATATTCCTGTCCTTGAACCCATCCTTTCTTGGATTTCTATCCACATCCCATATGAGACTATTATCCTCGGAGACATCAACATTGACTGGCAAAAACTATCAACCACCTCTCCTGATCTTAGCATCAGTCTCCACAGTTTTACCCAACTCATTACAACACCCACACACTTCAACAAAAACAACAATAATTGTGCTACCCTAGATTGGATCCTTACCTCTCATCCAAACCTATACCAAAACCCTGGAACACTCCCAGACTCCCTAAGTGACCACCTCCCCATCTTTGTACATAGACACTACCTACATATACCCAAGGCCCATCTCTATGCAGACAGGTTCTACTTCTCCTCCTTAGATGTCCAAACTTTCAATAATAGTCTTACAGCTATAAATGGGTCCAGACTCAAAAACCTTCCTCTCAATGAAGCAGTCCTAGAATTTAACTGTACTTTCTTTGATGTCCTTAACACTCTAGCACCACTAAGGAAAGTTAGGATTAAAACAACACATACCCCTTGGCTCTCTAAGGACACCCTCACTCTTTTGAAAAATCGGGATAGGACCTGGAAAGTTTGGCAAAAAACTAAATCCACTGTATCACTCCAAAAATATAAAGAGCTCAGAAATCTCACAAAAAAGCATATTAACAAAGACAAGTAAAATTCTAACAAGAGGCCCAATACACCCACAACTCTAACCCTAAAAAAATTCTGGTGCACCATTAACAAGATCCTATACCCTGGTACACCCACTATCCCAAACCTCTACTCAAACAATACTCCTCAAGAAACCGCTACCCCACTGAACTCTTATTTCTTTGAATCTATTTGTAAACTTACACAACAGACTAAAGTATAAATCTTCCACCCAACCTTCCCAACATTACCAGTGCCACTCTGTTCTCTCTAAACCCTGTCCTCACTGCCTACATAAAATGTCTTCTACTTAAACTTAAACCATGCTTTCCCTCTGCAGATAACCTCCCCCCTTTCTTAAACTTGTAGCCCACTCAATAGCTTACCCTGTCTTTATTGTTGTAAATAGGTCAGTCCAGGAATCTACTGTCCCTGACATTTGGAAAGCCTTTCACACCATACCATTACACAAAGGTGGTAACTCCACTGATTCATCTAATTACAGACCCATAGCCATTCTGTCACCACTCTCTACAATTCTAGAAAAGTGCATACATAAAGAACTTCTTAACTATCTATTAGGCAAAAACCTTCTGACCTGTAATCAACTGGTTTTAGGCCAAACCATAGCACATCCCACCCTTCTGTCCTTCAAACACACAGTCACAGAGGTCAAAGGCAAAAACCTACTGGTCTCATGTTCATAGGTTTATAGGTGTGTACCAGGCTAATGGCTCTAGAGCCTTTACAAGCCTAGCCCATATAAGTGCCCTGGTATCATGCTGCCCGAAGTTAGTTCCCAGTGCCTCTATCAAGTAGAGCCACTGGAGTGATCCCTGGGGTGAACTTTCTATTTCCCATTCACTCATCAAGATTTCTCTTGAAGAGGGCCAATAAGGTGTTCTACTTGACCTGTATAGGAAGTATATTCCAGACCATGGGCAGTCTCTGGGTTATGAACCTGTTCTGTTGATTGTGGTAATGAGGTTGAGGTCTCTGGAGAATGTGGTGTGAAGGGATTGGGATTGCTTTAGATGTAGCATTTCTAACAGAGCTGGGTCAGACATGGCTTTGTCAGTCAAGCAGTGATTGCCTCTTAGTAGACAATATGAGACAGAGAATAGCTGGTGTTTTTTGAGTCTGTCCATGTAGGACATGTGTTTAAGGCCTAGGATCCTCATTGTGAGGTACTTTTGTGGCCTTTCCAGCTGTTGCATGTGTCTAGTGAGGTAAATGCCAAATGTGGCATTATACTCGATGATTGGCCTAATGAGGGAAGAGTAGAGAGAGATGATGACCTCTTTCTTCCTGGATGCAAAACCCTTGGTAATGGGATGTACCACATAGAAGGACTTTCTGACCACATTGGCAGTGTGGTGGTCAAAGGAAATGTTGCTGTTAACCTGTGTCCCCAGATCTCTTATAATGCCTTCGATGTTCAGTGGGCTTCCATCGATGTGGTAATTAGTAAGAACTGAGTTTTTCCCAAAGGGGATGATGATGCATTTTTTGGCATTAAGCTTAAGGCTATGGTTTCAACACCAGTCATAGGTCTTAGTGAGACCTTTCTGTAGGATGTCTACATCACTTGGGGAGTTAATAATGGCTCTCAGCTTGCAGTCATCTGTGAACCTGGTCAGCCAGAGTCTAGAGTTGGCCTGGAGTTCTGAGAAGTAAATGCCAAACAGGAGAGGACCCAGGACCGATTGATGTGGGACTCCACTCGTGACTGGTGCAGTCTGACTTGGACTCCACTACTTTTACACTGTGGGTTCTATCTGTGAGTCAATTTGCAACCCACCTAGTGATATCGGGGTTGATGCCTAATGTGGTGAGTTTATCAATAATTCCAGAGTGGGAAATGGTACCAAAGGCCTTGGCCAGATCTAGGTAGGCTAGATGAACTGCCTTGCCCTCATCCACCGCTCTGGTGACTGACTCAAAGAAGTCAACCAGGTTGAGCAGGCATGATCTACCTTTCACAAAACCAAATTTGGTGGGATCTAGAGTTTGGAGATTCCTTATATCCTTGTTAATTAGGTCCATGATGATGCACTGCATAGCCTTACATATCAGACTTGTCAGGCTAATATGGTGATAATTTCTAGGGTCTGTAGTTGCTATCCCTTTATGGAGCAGGATGAGTGTAGCAATGTGACTTTCAGCAAGGACAAAGCCCGAGGTGAGGCTGTGATTGAACAGGGCACACAAATGTGGTGTCAGTTCACTTTGTAGTTCATGCAGAACACATCCAGGGGTATTGTCAGGTGACAGGTCCCATGGAACCTGTATTCTTGGACTTGGACAATGCAGCTTTAACCTTTGCTGCAGAAATGCTGGGTGCCTGGCATTCCTCCAGTATTGTGATTGGTCCTTTGGGGGGGAGAGGAGTAAAGTTGGCTCTGAATCTGTCGAACAGTATGTTGGCAATATGTGTTGTCTCAGTATAGGAGGTACCATTGTGCATTAACTCAGAACAAACCTGGGTATTGCCATGGAGATTCTTGATATAACTATAGAAGGCTTTGTGGTTGTTTTTTAGTGTCTGCCACAATTCTGCCTTCATAGCTGGCTTTAGAGGTTTTGTTGAGGGATCTTAACTTTTTGTTGAGGCTAATAAGGAAGTTTTTCCAGTCTTAGCCCTTCACCTTTTCCTGCAACAGTTTCTTCCTTCTATTGTTGAGTTTATTTATGGGAGGGGACCACCAGACTGGCTTGCTTTTTTTTGGAAGAAAGTGCCTTGGTTCTGTTAGGTATAGCTAGTTCCATGCATTTATGTACGTGTTTGTACAGTGCACTGGTGTATGATTCGGCAGTCATACATCTATTTTCCATTGACATGGGTGCTGCAAAATTAGCCACATCTGTTTTTAGGAGCCCAAAGTCAGCTTTGAAGAAGTTTTTCATGGTGGTTACCTTTGCGGGGGGTGTGGGTGAGATGTGGATTTCCATGGTGATTAGTTTGTGGTCGGATCTAACCAGTGAGGAATTGACTATTGGTGTAGAGCAATGGTTACCCATGTTAGTAATAGCCAGGTCAAGGATGTTGCTTCCTCTAGTGGGGGTAAGAATGAGATGGTCCAAGGCATTGGAAATGATGAATTCCAGGAAGCACTGGCCCAGGGTATTGGTACATGAGTAGTTTTCCCAGTTGATGGAGGGGTAGTTGAAGTCACCTAGTATGAGAGTATTGGGTTGGACCCCAATAGTTTCCAGGGTGCTTAGGAATGTGGAGTGAGAGTCTTGGGACATGGTTGGGGACCTATAGCAAGCTATGACCTGAATCACCATCTTACCCAATGTTAGTTGTACCTGAAGTATCTCAGATGTGTTATGCTGGGCTACTAGTCTGGAGGTGTGCATATCCTTTATGAATATGGAGACATCACTGCCTTTGGAGCTTCGGTCCATGTTCTAGGGCCAAAGTTGTGGAATGAGTTATAGCCTGGTAGTGCAGGGGTGCTTTCTGCTGCCTTTAAACCAGATCTCTGTTACAGCACAAATGTCGATGTTCTCCATTTTGAGAAGTGTTTTGAGCAAGTGCATCTTGAGATTTAACCTTCTAGCATTGAGCAGCATGACCCTCAGATTGCATTTATTTATAGCTGCTATGGTGGTAATTTGGTCTTTGAAATATTGCCTAAAAAGGCACTATAGGGGTGGCAAGAGCCATAGTCAGTATCTGGAAACCCTGGGGTGACAGATGCAGGCCATCTCTGGCAAAGCACCGAGGTCTGTCAATCATGTCATCCCAAGCAGACTTAGCCAATTGTTGAAGTCAATCATTTTCTGCTTGTACTGCGGTATCATTCTGGGAGACAGTAGGATGCTGGTTAAGGCTAGGGTCATACCTGCCTGGGCCACATAATCTGAATGCTCCTCTGTGTCTCTTTTCATGTGGTCCAAGGAGGTGCATCTCAGGTCATTCACAATGACATGGACAGTGACAGAGTCATATTTCTACTTGTTGTGGAGTGACCTGAGTGCATGTGTTATGTGTTGAATTCTGGCACCTGATAGACAGCTGACTGCTACCCTCTCCGTATTCAACCTAGTGAGTGAGACATCAGTGTGCCTCACTATCAAGTCACCTATGATTAGTGTATTGGGCAAGCTGTTTTGCCTTATGGGATTAGGATGAGGGGCACACTGTGTAGGCGAGATACGTGTCTTGTGGTTTGTGCTGTGTTGTGGTGATTGAGTGCATTTCTGCCTTGGGGGTCTCTGCTGTTTGGGTAGATTTCTATTGAGAGCCTCCACGAAGGTGGGTGTGCAGTTTGTGTATTTATGTGAGAGCTGTGTTGGTGGGTGTTCTGGAAGGCAATGTGTTGCATGTGGTGTGGTGCAGGTGTTGATCTTCTCCTCTTGACCAGCTATTCCAGTCTTGGATTGAGAGTGCATGAATTCCAATTTGGATATATAAGTGCATCTCTCACAAGTCTGAGTGTTGGGAGGTAAGAGGAGATGGTTGACTGTGTACTTGAGCCAGTTGCTACACTGTCTCAGAATGTCCAAGTTCACCAGCTTAATAGGAGACAGCACAGGGAA
This sequence comes from Protopterus annectens, assembly GCF_019279795.1. Taxonomy (NCBI): domain Eukaryota; kingdom Metazoa; phylum Chordata; order Ceratodontiformes; family Protopteridae; genus Protopterus; species Protopterus annectens. The sequence goes on from NC_056734.1 coordinate 708,722,063, forward strand.
CTGACCTTTAGACATGCCAGGAGGGATGGTCATTGTTAATAAGTACTGGAGCTGTTTCCTTATATAGTACTTTTACAGGAAAAATGTCCATCAAGTTGCCTGAGTCTGTACAGAGCACTGCCAAGCACTTGAGGGGAAACTAATATGTAGACCCTGAAAATTTAATGATGAAGTATTTAGGCAGATATTCTGAAGTTAGAAAGAAATCAAGCAGTACTTACTGAAAAATAAAGAATTAGCTTGTCAAGAATGATGAAAAGAGGGAAGTCGAATGAATGGCTACTACTAATGCTGGTCTCACCACAGCTTCACTCTGTTGGGATACAATACTCCTTTGCTTCTTCTCTCACCAAAAGCAAAATGTTAGCACTGATCCCAAGAAGAGAAGCAGGCTATGGCCTGTTTTGTGATCCACAGTCTTGTCCCAGATGATGCAAGGGTCTGCAGGCTTGCAGCCTTTTTTTGGTGGATGCTTTGGATAGCAACCAGACCAATCAGGAATGTTAAGCACAGACCCTCACTCTCCAACCAGAAAGAGTCAGGAATCAATGCACTCTGCTCCTACTCTCACCAGGATCAGAATATAAGCACAGATTCCAAACTGTCACCTACAAAGCAGTTATTAAGCTTTCTGGTGATCAGCAGTCTCCAGGAAATAATGTAACTGCACTCATTCTCTCACTAGGAGAAAAAAGAAGCACTAATCCCAAGATGACTACTGAGAGGCAGAATGTGGGCTGTCCAATAACTGGTGGTCTTGCAATAGATGCTTAAAGGTAAGATGAAAAAAATGGTTTATCCTAAACACTGCAGTGTGCTCTAAAGGAGTTAGATGTGAAAGTAGGTAACTTAAGTTTTACCTGTCCTCTCAATCCTCGCTCCTCTCAATCCTCCACCCCCTCTCAGACTTCAATTCCTTTAATTCTGGCCCCTCTATGTTATCATCTCAACCTTATATTTGAATATTTAAATGTTTTATAATCAAAATGTATAGCCTGCTGTAATTGTTTTTTCTCATCCTATGTTAATCCTACCTCTTATGCGTGTAAATGTATAATGTTATGTCATTATGTTGGAGCTTTTCTCCCCGGGCCTCTACTGAAAAAGGACATGTATCCAGCTAGACTAGCCCGGTCAACAAATGTAAAATAAATTAAAAAATAAATAAATAAATAAATAAAATAGTTTTAGTAGAGTCACTATTTTTAAAACAGGAAGATAGATTGAAAGGGGGTGATCACTTTTGTATTCTGGAACTACGTAATACAGTAGGATGGCCAATAAATTTAAAAAGTTGAAGGGGAGTGGTTTCACAAAATGATAATTTTATGCTTACTCACACCAGCTGGTAAAAGCAGAAAAGAAACAAGATATATGGTCAAATTAATATAAGGGGCAGGCAACTAGAAAGACAGTGGTGTTTAAGAACACAACAGTGACTGAGTGGGAACAATTTCTGTCTGACTCACAAGAGACAGAGCTATGGTCTCTTTTCAATTTTTAATATGCAGTTAAAAGCAGAATACAAGTAAAACACAATGTAAAGAAAACAAATCACAGTATACAAAATAGAAAAAGGCAATAAAGTAATACAAAATACAACAAATGAAAAGCAAACTAACCTTTCCCTCACAGCAAACTGTAGCAAAGTCTGGGTGAGCCTTTCTAGTAAAGCTCTGAAATGTTTTATTTTACCCTTAGATAGAAGCTTTAGTTCCTAGCTCCACCCCTTCAGTTCACGGATGATTAACCTTAACTGACCTGTTGTAATTTATGTGTGACTCCTTAACTGACATGTTTTAATTTCTGTCTGACTCACAAGAGACAGAGCTGTGGTCTCTTTTCAAGTTTTAATATGCAGTTAAAATCAGAATACAAGTAAAACACAGTGTAAAGAAAACAAATCACAGTATACAAAATAGAAAAAGGCAATAAAGTAATACAAAATACAACAAATAAAAAGCAAACTATCCTTTCCCTCACAGGAAACTGTAACAGAGTCTGGGTGAGCCTTTCAAGTAAAGATATCTTTTCCTTGACCTCTCAAAAGCTTTTGACAACATCTCACACCCTAAACTACGAACTAAACAAGCTGATCTCAACCTCTCCTCCTCTGCTATTGTCTGGTTCTCAAACTACCTTTCCAACAGGCTGCTGTCTGTCAGATGGCGTTTCACCTTCTCCCCTTTCTTACCCATCCAGATAGGTGTCCCCCAGGGCTCCATTCTGGAACCACTTGTTTACACCATCTTGACAAACAACCTCCACTCTTCCTGCACCACCTCCTTCCCTGATATAATATGCAGATGACTCTACCCTCATCTCATGCTGTAATGGCATCTCTCACCTCCACTCTATCACTCAAAACACGTTTCACAGCATTGAACAATGGCTAACTGATAACCAGCTCATCCTAAACCCCCCCAAAAAACAAGTTCCTCCTTTACTTCCCTAAATTCCTCTCCCGCCATAAAACCACCTTTACTATCTCATCACATGACAATACAGTTATCAAAGCTGATTCTCACTCTAAACCTCTTGGTATTATAATTGCTGATCAATTAAAATTTGACCTCCATATCCAACACTGTATTAAAAAGATAAATAAAAAAATGGGACTACTCTATAGAAACAAAAAATTCCTAACTCTATAGAAACAAAAAATTCCTAACCCCTAACTCCAATCCCCCTCTGGCACAGGCTTTCCTCCTACCCTGCCTTTTATATGCCTCACCAGTACTCACATTTCTAAAATCTACCTTAACAACCAAACTAGAAGAAGCTTATAACAACATAGCTCATTCTGACAGTAATTAACTGTACAAATCCCACCACTGCCTTGCTTTAAAGCAACTCCAGTGGCTTGAGTTCCCCCAACTTTTTCTTCTTTCCCAACTACATTTCATTCACACCTTACTAAACAAACCATCAGCCTGTCCATCATTCTCCTCTCTTATATCCCTCTACACTCCATCTTGAACTCTATGCATCTCTGATCAACACCTTCTTAATATCTATAAAACAAACTGTACATACCTTTCATGCAACTTCTGTTATTGCAAATATGTGCAACATATAACTAAGTTTTCCTGCTTTATGAATGTATAATACAACTATGTAATTTTCTTGTTTTTTTTTTTTGAATTTTATGTATGTTTACTTGTCATTGTATTTTTTTAATGTATGCATGTTTAATTGCCACTGTATTCATCTGGGGCTTTTCTCCTCAGGTCTCCTCTGAAAATGGGCCTTTGGCTTAGCTGGACCAACCCTGTTAACAAATGATAAATAAATAAATAAATAAAGTTAATTAAAATGCAAATATGTTTTATAAGATAATTACTGGTAACTGTTCATGATTGGGCAAATATGTGGTGAGATGAAAAAAATGCTTGCTTTCTGAGAGGGTATTCTCCCAAATCCTCTTTTAACAGCACACCTCATATGATGTACAATATCTGATAAACAGAGTACATTACAAAAAAATGCAAAATATGAAAGTTAGTATCAAAAGTCTGTCTGGTGACATTAAATTTAAATTGCAAGGGTGGTGTTCATGGTCCCATACTTCAGCATGCATAATGCAAAAGTGTGAGTAACACCTGCTAGGCATGTTTTTAAATAAGTAAAATGCAAATGAGCACCAGTGGGTTGAGAAGCTCTTAGCTTTCTGAGAGACTACCTTCTATAATTTTATATATATATATATATATATATATATATATATATATATATATATATATATATATATATATATATATATATATATATATACACGTACTACATGGGTCTACTTCAAATCATCGAAGTATCGAAGTTCCAGAACATTGAACATCATACAATCAAAGACCAGATTATCAAAATTCTGAAACACTGAATATGAAAAAAAAAATGTAAAAAGAAAAGAAGTCTTCTTTTACATTTTTGCAGGAGGGCAAGCCCCCCAGTACTCCCCATACCCCCCCTGCAACTTAAATATACTGGTTCTGAGATTGCACTACAGCGAGGAAAACAGTAAATTTCCTGTTCTGCGCTGTACAGTGATCTCCATTCAGAACGTTTGATGTTTCAGAACTTTGATCATCTTGTTATCCGTCATATGATGTTTGATGTTCTGGAAGTTCGATTATTGAAGCAGACACATATACATACATACATATGAATCAGTGTGAACTGACATAACAATAATGTAGCTTTATGCATAAATGTCCCAAAAGCTGTGCACATTCTTCTCCCATATGCAAATTCATGAATTGAGATGGCTATTTTTGTCAACAGGCAGTAAGTTTGTAGTTGCATATATCTCATGAGAATTTTCCACAAGATTTTGCACTGGTTGTAGCTCAGTACCACCAGTAAGCTGCTTATCAAAATTTTCTTTATAGACTTGAACTCACTCCAAAAATTGTCCTTAAATGGATGCCCGTTTCTGGCAAAGGGTAGCTAGGACAGTTGGAAAAAGATGAGAGAGCAGAGAAGGAGAACGCAAAAGGAACACATCAAGAGGGTTGTGCTGGAAGAGATGGGAGAGAATGGGAAATATTTTTTTTTTTTTTTGGTGTGTAGAGACCCCCATTTTTCCTATAGATATATAGATCACTAGATAGATAGATAAGGTTTTTTGAGGGAGGATGAAGGGCAGAATGTATAGAAGGGTGGATTAGGCAAGCAGTTGGAATTTTTTCACAAAAAAACCCATAAAAGACAGACATGAGCACTGTATTGGGTGGATAAGGGGAGAGGGAGACAAGACATGCAGATGACGGAGAGATGCAAAGGGGATGTGGTAAGAAGAGAGGCTCATGCTTGGTATCAACCCAATTTGGAGGCCTTCAAATATTCCCCTATCCTGATGGTCCTGAGTGGAGTGACCCTGATGGTGAAATTCCATAGCTCCTCTAAAATTCATTAATTTAACTAACAGTAAATGTTGTCTAGTAGTGGTTCAGTTTCAGGTCTGTCAACACTTTAGGACTGCATTTCCTTTACCATGACTAAATAACTATAAAATTATTTAATGACATTCATCAATCCTCAATGAATATTGTAATCAATGTTCACTTACTATTGCTATGACAGCCTGACATGCTGAAATTTATGGTTGAATAATTATTCAATTTTACTCTATTTTTATTTTATTGGTAGTTATTTTCTTCCTAATGGTAAACCTGTACTTATGAGGTTGGAAGGCCTCCTTTGATACCATACATGGCTCTGCTCTACCTCCACTTTGCCTGTAAAAATAAGGAAAATAAGAAGGGATCACTCAACCCAAGAGTGTGTGTGTGTGTGTGTGTGTGTGTGTGTGTGTGTGTGTGTGTGTGTGTGTGTGTGTGTGTGTGTGTGTGTGTGTGTGTGTGTGTGTGGAGGGGGGTATGGGCCATAAGGGAAAGGGTTATGTTTATCTTCTGGCTATGAAGTTTGGAAGGTTTCCAAGGTATCAATTCTGCAAAAAAGAACTGTTATGTATGCCTATGATAAAATGAGTGAATGCACTGCAACTGAAAAGAAATTGTAACAACTTGTATTAGGCTTCTGGAGTTGATACATTCAGAGGTGCTACATATTGTTGCTAGCAGATTGTTGGTATGTTGCTAATCTAAGTAGAGAAGGAAAGTTAGCTGCTGTGGCAACCTTAGCAGTTAGTCAATATCAGGAAGGCCAGAGTCTTTAAGGTGTAGCTGTGCTTGTAAACAATGTTCAAGTGTCCAGTCCGAGCTGAAATGAATAATTGTCATGAATGTTCACTTTTCAGTATCTGTATTTTGCATAGCTAATACTAACATGCAATGATTGCAATAATTTTTTTTCATCAGTAGGCAGACCAGGACATTAAGTATTGCAGTTTTCATTAATGCACACCACAACACTGCCAGCCCAACCAGATGGAATTTTGTAAATAATTTTGTCATGTGTGGATATTGCTATGATTTACACAGAACTATATGCTATGTGTATATTAAACTACTGGTACAGAAGTGTCTGTTGAACAGGGTTTGTACAGTACTGAGCTTCAGGGATATGTCCACAGTGTACCCTACTGGAAAATAACAGAAATGCATATAAACTATATACCTATGCAAATGAATGTTTTAACAGTAGAAAATGGAGCATACAGAGTTAACTTGCAAAACTTAAAGAAAATAAGTTGAAATTAAATTATTTTATGATTGTTATAAAATTTAGTTTCAATGCTGCAAGGAGACTGGATGTCTAGAATTAGGATGCCTTCTGCATTGTTTTGTAAGCATTTTATTGTTTTAGGACTGCCAAGATCTGCTAAGATCTGAGAGATATGTATTTCTCACACAGAGATGTTAAATCCTATTAGTTTCTGGTTTAGCCTGGGAACTGATGGCAGATGACAAAAAGTAATGTTGTCCGGGGTAACCCAACAGTAAAATATGATATTAATTTAAAAACTCTCTCAGAGAGAGACTATGCATTTTGTATTTTGTCTTTGACCTGGAAATATCCACTCATCAGCACTTGCCTTGCTAATAGTAAGTAACTAGGGTACAGTGATTTATTTTAAATATAGTTATGAATATAATAAAGATTAGTTTAGATGTTTTCTGTATTTATTTGTGACTGGCCTGCAATGTTGTTTTTAAATATTTCCTGTGATTTTGAACTCTGAAATAACTGTTTGTTTATTGAGTATTGTTTTGTTCCTTTATTATTTGTTATTAAATATATTTAAACCTATCTTTGTGGCTGATATTTCTGAGACATATTTAAGCTCTTAGCGTACTTGCATATGTATTTGGTGACACTGTACAGGTCACTCCTAAATAGCCTTGCTTGGTCAGGCTATCATTTGCATTAATAGTAACATAACACAGTAGGATTGGACACCCTTTGTAAGGGCCTTATAGTAGCTGATGGGGGGCTGGTGGCAGCTGGCACTACCTAATAGTCTGGGCAGAAGGCGCATAACTAGTAAACCTGTGCCAGCCTTTCCCAGGTGTGTGTGTGTGTGTGTGTGTGTGTGTGTGTGTGTGTGTGTGTGTGTGTGTGTGTGTTTGTATATCAATCAAATCTCAAAGTGTGTGTATGTGTGTTAGCTACTTGAGCATTGATACGAAGCACTGGTTGGAGAGATAGGGTGCTGGAGGTCATAGCTTGGCTACAAGGCTGAAATCTTAACCTATAGCTGTGCCAATGGGGAATCTTATTGGGGATTTGGAAAAAGAGGGAGAAACCAGTCCCAGACTGACTGTGATGTGTTAAGGGAAATTGTACTTTACTGGAAACCCTCAATGCATTATCAATACAGTTTTCTTTGTATTTCAGAATGGTATTGCAATGGCCTTTGGTAGTGCAGCATATAGGTAATACATTTGCTAAATACATTTCTGAATAAACATTTTACTACACAACCTTTTTTATTACCATAATGTAATGCTAATAATATTATCAGCAAGCAACAATATCATTAAATTATTCTTATTTTAGTGCAAGTATTGTCATAGTGCAGCCAGACTGAATAACTTTACAATAAAAATTAAATATAGTAATCAAGAACATAATCATTGTGACTCATATACCAATAGTTTACATTTTTCTGACAATTATGCCCATGAAGCAGTCTAGCACAGTTAATATAATTACACTATCCCTGAGATTCATGAAGCTCGGCGCAAGGACGGCATTAGCCTTGCACCGACTGTGCGGCGTACAGATGGCACAGCAACACCATATGCATGTTAATGAAGGTACGCTGCCGCAATGTCCACGTGCACAGGAAACATGTGTGAGTGCAGGGGGCATGTCTAAGCGCTGCACAAAGGCGTGAACATGTCGGGTGCAGACGCGCAACCTAAAATGCTGACTAGTACAGCCTGCCTCTAATAGTAATCACTCCTGTCAGTGTCAGTGGATACTGAAATGTATGCAAAGCATACAAGACAGTTCCGCGAACACCAAAATAAAAAGTAAACACAAAAGCACATAGCTGAATATTGAGCCACCATCCCTCAGACAAATGACATTTAAAACCCCATGCCTGTATTTCTTTGTAGTGTTGATTGTTATACCAAGTGGAAGCGAAACGCAGCATGTTTGCGCGCCGCTGCCCTTTGCTAAGCTTAACTCAATGGTTAGGGTTACCACCTGTCCCACTTTGTGAGGGACAGTTCCTCTCTGGGCAGTTGTGTCCTTACCAAAAATATTAAAAATGGCAAATGTCCTGCGATTGTAGGACATAATTATGTCCCATATTTTATGTAATAGTTGCATAAAATAGTTATTTCTGTATCTAAGATACCTAAATGTTACAAGAAACAGAATAAGCAACTAAACTGCTACAAGAATAAGCTTTTATTTAGGCAAAAAAGTAAAGTTCTATCCTTTGTACTGACTGTGGGTATGTGTCGGCCTGTAAAATCTGACGTGTGTCCTGAAAATGTCCCACTTTGGCCATTTGAAAAGGTGGCAACCCTACCAATGGTTAGAGCATTCACTCAATATCTGCCCATTCACTGTCCAAGTCGTCCTTGTCTGGATAGCCCAAAGATGAATGGGTATTACCCGAGTCTACCTACCATGTCATGAAAGATAAGTATTTGCATGTACCTATGTGAGTGAAGTACAGTATGTGGAAGATCAAATATGCTAGGGTTGTCCTCACAACCATAATGGTACCAAAGATATGTAGAGTGCGCAATGTGTACTGCTGTCTGTGCCATGGGCCATCAACCAGAGAAGGGATGGATGGTGTGTTTGTGGAATATGGGGGGGGGTGACAGGTAATGTAATAATTCACCAAGGGGAGACTGGGACGGAGGTACAATAGGTGAACTGGAGGTGTACAAGGGAGCAGTCGGTGAATCAGAAAGGAAACCAAAGAACATACAGTCACATCTGCAATACACCCTGACAGGCCATACTGCAGAATACAATCCCACAAACATATGAACATTAAAATGTGCGATACACATGTACAGAAACATTACCGGCTCACACCCACATAATGGTCTGGCCTGAACTGGGCCATCCAACCCCAATACACCTGGATACATAATTGAATACCCATTATCCCCTCCACAGCACACCACCCCCTTGCTGAATGTCCACCAAAACCACCCATACTTGGGCTGCTAGCTTGGCGCAGCCATATCTGCACATAGTGCCCCCTACCCACATCTAGTAGGCAGTCTCACCGTAGGCAGTCTCAGGTTGCAAACTAGGTATCCCATGCATGCATAACCCTACCACATTTTCAAATAGCAAGAAGATTGGGGTTCATCATCCACAATGTTTGGACATCCCTCATGGGATAAGTGTCTGTTCTCAAGATTAGACTTTGTGGCATAACACGATGTCCACCCCTGTTGACATCCAGACACAAGTCAGATTAGCAGTACTTGTCCACAACCCTACTCAGCCTCCACCCAGTCCTGCAGAACCTACGACCTGGGATTAAACACCTGACCATGATGCACATCTCCCCACGTGCATTATCGGGAATATATACCTTTCACATGTTCCCATGTAGCTTCCCCATAGCCATCTTCCAAATAGTACATGTCCACAAATTGTATAACCCATCCAGGTTCTTCAACGTAATGATGCACACAACCCCTGTATACAAATGGTACAGGTACCTTCCGTATGCGGTTGTTCATATACATGGCCATGTATAACTCCAGATATGTAGTCATATATCTACAAATGTCCATACTTATATTCGCATAGCTACACATCACACATACACGCATATAAGTAGTTGTCAAGTATGTGTCCTATTCATAAATAAGTATACTTGCAAATGTATACATATGCCTCTCAGAAACATATGAACAGTAACATGTACTATACATATGTACACCAACCGACTGTCACATTTGTTGCCAGTACTGTGGAATGCCTATAGTAAAGTCATATATCCTAATTACCATCCATACAGAATTTTTCATGGATGGTTTAGTGGTAAAACCAGTGACTATGGTGTTCCTGTTCCTGGGTCCAAACCATGCAAGGGCTGCTAATTTTATATGATGCCCAGAATAATGGCAGTCGGATATAGGGTGATTAAGGCGCTTTAAAGCAAACATAAGAGGGTATGCGCGACGG
>NC_056734.1:708734639-708759639 GCF_019279795.1 Protopterus annectens
CTATGGGTATGAAATTATGGATCCAGGCATGCCAGGGTTGGATGGCCCGGTTCTAACTGGACTGCCCCATGGAGGTCAGCGAGTTCGTAATAGGTATATATGCATACACACATGCAGACATCAATTTGTAAAAGTACATTCTCTGTAACACATGCATTCCATTTGTAGACATAAATAATAGGAATGTGCACATACAAACATTGACAGTAGATGGAATAAAAGGCTGTGCAGAAGAGGGACAGGATGAAACTGCTAGAACACAGAGGCATGTACAGTGTCCAAAGTCAGTGCTGTGCTGACGATAATCAAATGTGAGGGCTTCCCCACACATGGAATCATTCCTGTGATCTGCCCGCTACGGCAATCCCAAGTACTAAACTGGTATAATTGTAAAAGAAATACGCTGAACACGTACATAATTAGGCTCCCATGTGTAACGTGTGTGATACCGCATAGTCATACATATTAATGAATTCTAGTGTCATGTTAACGGGAGTAAGGATGTAATAAATTATAGAGTCTAATCTTGCCATATATGTGTGTTCCATGTGGGGCAACCCAATAATTGCAAATAGTATTCCTTTGGTCGCTTACGTCACCAGTGTTTGTGGACTAAATGTATGGGAGGTCTGAGGATACGTGGAGTGAGTAAACCGATGGGATGGCTCTATAGAAGTAGGTTCTGGCCAGTGTGTAGTGGTGTCAATACACCGTGAATCTGACAGGAGAATGGATGACAGCAGTGTTAGGGAGGCGTTGGGGTGTGTTTGGGAACCAGGAGCCATGGGTATATGGGTATATATGCATAAGGAGCAGCACAGCAATAGTGCATTCATTAGAGCAACCCCCTAATGAACAGACATTCTCATACCGAATCACACTGTATCACATTCCATTTACCATCGGTAATCCGTACATGAACATATTGCGACATCTGTCCGCTGTATAACCTGCTAAATATCAATTACAAGCTAACTGGAGTGAAGTGTCAGTCTCATAATGAGTAAGGCACTAGTATGCAGGTGAAGCATATATAAATACCATTACGCATGTGTAAGTGCATATGTGCGGGGTATGTATTGGTTTACAGCCACACACATACACATATACATATATATATATATATATATATATATATATATATATATATATATATATATATATATATATATATATATATATATATATATATATATATATATATATATATATATATATATATATATATATATATATATATATATATATATATATATATATATATATATATATATATATATATATATATATATATATATATATATATATATATATATATATACATATATATATATATATATATATATATATATATATATATATATATATATATATATATATATATGTGTGTGTGTGTGTGTGTGTGTGTGTGTGTGTGTGTGTGTGTGTGTGTGTGTAGATAAACAGAGATATACAGCTATGATAGGAAACAGCACAGAGGAATGACATATGTTCACAGGCTATGCCAATGGAAGTGAGGAGACCAGGCAAGAAACATAACACATGCAGCATGCCCTTCCAGCCCCCCCCCCCCACAACCTGACACGTGAAACATACTCGCAATCAATGTAAAGTGTCCACTGCTCCCCAGACCACAGGCAGGATACAACCGGGGGGGTACACAGTACACCTGTGGATTCTAATCATGGAACACAGACTGGAGCGTCCCTTGCAGGACACCCCAAAAATTGGCCAAACGAAAAGAAGGTGATAGACTATCCATTTTGTCAGTGGTGTATACAGACTTGGAATACAAGGGTGGGTAACCCTGATGACCCATGGGCCGAGACAGTTGTATAAAATGGGTCCTGTGAAGTGGAGAGTGGGCAGCGTGTAGTGGTGTGTCCATAACAGACCAGGTCCCAGAGTAAGGATGGATGCTGTTGAGGAAGCGAGGGTGAGGGAACTATGGGTAGCTACTTATGGGTCTAGGTGTGCAGGTGTTGGCTGATGTTGGCCAATATGGACAGCCCTAGGGATGCAAGCGAATGTGTTCATTGGGCAGAGGCGTTGCCCAACCAGTAGCCACACCCACTGCGAGACCCACTAAAGCAAAGTGTAATCTATATGGCAAGGAACGGCATAACCAGATGTAGACGTATATATGTAGAGCTATGTGTGTGTATATCTACCCATAGCGACATAGAGATATGCCTCTCCCTCACCGCAGTACGAATGTATACATATAGAGAAAGAATACAGATACATATGCACATATAAATATATACATATGCAGACAACCATAGACCCATATGTCGTTAGATTTTATATATATATATATATATATATATAGACAGCAAGATATAAATATACATGTATGCATACATATGCAGATATATCTGTATATATTAATGTAAATATATATATGTATATATATATATATATATATATATATATATATATATATATATATATATATATATGTTACAGTAAATATACACATGTATATAGCTAGGATATGATACAGCAGTTACGAGTAAGATATGTTCACAGGCCATGCATATGGTGGTGGGAGGTCCAATAAACAAACATGTAACACATAGCATCACCCCCCCCACCCCCACAGCTAGGCCAGTGAGACATACAGACACACAGTAAAGTTAAACCCACCACTGCTTCCCAGACCACCGGCAGGATACTACCAGTGGGAGAGACCTGCAAGGTCTACACTTGAAACATAGACATCGATGTCCCTGGTGGGACACCAAAAATTAATGACCGGAGTCAGTCCCAGTAATGATTTATCAAACCAGTAGGTTGTGCAAATTTGATAACACATGGGTTGACACAACGTACGACATGTGTCCTGACATGGGGAGAGTGGGCAGTGTGCAGTGGTGTGTTTATACCCCATTTGCACCCACAGTAAGGATGAGTGCTGTAGAGGAGTGGCAGGTGGGGGAACTATGGGTATGCAATTATGGGCCTAGGCGTGCAGGTGTTGGCTGGCAGAGCCATATTAGGACCACCCCATGGATGTAAGTAATATTCCGATGTGGGCATAGCTGATGCCCATACCTCCCAACTGCTAAGAGCACATACACTGGATAGTCCATAAACCATTGGGGGAACACATAGGGACCGTACCATTGAACTGTCCCCGATTACCAGGGACATCCCTGATTACGACTCAGAATCTAACTCTGTCCCACCTAAACTCTCTTACAACTAGTGATGTTAGGAGGAAAGATGGTGGATTACACGTAATGAATAACGACAACAATTAAGAGTCATAAACAGCATGTACCTCAGACAATGTGTATGAATACATATGCTCTGGGTCTGTCAATGTGTCAGGTTAATAGCACCAACATTTTAAATGTGTCCCTGATGTTGTTATGCAGTGTCCCTGATTCAGTCTTCATTTTTCCCCATTAGTATGAGAGGTCTGATAGGGACAGAAAGCACATATTCCGCTGACTACCTTAGAAAGATGATATAATAATAGGTATGTGGTAGCATGACTCAGCTGACGGATGTGGGTCCCAAAACCCAATTACTTGTCTGTATTGAAGAGTCTCAGTTCCCATGTATCAGCCAGATGGGTGCAGGTTGTAAGAGGAACACACAAATAATATGAATAAAACAGTGGACAGGCTGCCGATTCCGTACAGTCAAACGGCATGCTGTCGCCTAATGGGCAGCCATTCCTGATACTGTAGGCATGTAATCCGATGTAATAGGCATCACAAGGTAATATTGTGGTCCTCGCTCCCACCCAGGGGTGTGAGTGTTAGATGCAAGCACCAATGTCGGTGCATTTGCAAGTGCGGGAGCGAGTGGGTGTAAGCCAGTTTGGCTACAAGTATGTGAGTATTACACTGGCAAAGCAATGTAGAGGCTAACCAAGTGTAAGAAGCTGTAACCAGAGGTTAGCATTGCTTAACACCATGCAAACCCACACACACACACGCTCACAACTGCTTTAATGTGCCGTAATCCCTCCGTATCCAATGGCCTTGTTCTGCCCTGCAACAAAATAAATGGCCTCTGCAAGGCTTGGAACCAGTAGCCTGCACACACAGCTAATGTGATTTATCAATACGCCATGGCAGATATACAGTCATCGGACATTACCACAAACATATCATACAGCGCAGTCATTCAAAAGTTTAGGAATGTATCCCATCATGTAGATGTATGTGTGAGTGTTTATGTCCAGAATATGGGTACATACATATATAGAGATATACAAGGAACATACCATGTGGCAACAAAGCATTACAAATGAATGAAAAGGGAAACACCAGCGACACCTGTATTATGTAGTGGTGTTGTCCTATGTAATATCAAGACTCCCTCAGACAGACGTGTCATTCCTACATGCAAACAGTTGTACATTGGCCGTATACATCACTCTGTGCATGTAATGTACATTAACACAACAGCACCTGTCCAATCATTATGTGAGAACAGTACTCTTGCAAGGTGCTGTGTGCAACATCATCATCATGATAAAGGTAAATGGGGTAACCACAGAGGGACCTGTAGTGTTGTGTGTACAATGGGGTCATCCGCATCATGTGTTCCTGGACCATTTAGGAGTGATGTGCATACCAGGATCGTGTGCCTGATGGACAGGGGTGAGGATAACAGGAGTATGTTGTGATGCATATTACAAAGGTTACATGTGTCCAGTGGGCACGTGTGTGAAATGGATAGCTGTGTATAGGGCAGATGTTGTCCTAGGAATTGATTGGCTTTATGTTTCTGTAGGGTGAGAGTGGGATGTGGGGGAAGGAGAGTAGGTATGCCCGTGGAAAATAGGTAGGGTAGGATCACAGACAAGACAGCATACAGGGTCGGCATATGACACATGTGGGGGGATACACCTCGGACGGGGATGGGTGTTTGGCATTCACAAGCCCATGGGAACAGTGGGACAGAGGTCCCCAGCCATGGGCAGCTGCCACTGCACCAAAACAGCTGCAAAGGAGGCAGTGCTTGGGGCTGTCCAGGAGGGGCAGCCTCACCCTGTAAATGTGACACTTCGCCCTTGAGCTTGCTATGGAACCCCTTAGTGAGCCCCCAACGCACCATGTCCAGGACCGCACAACAGCAGACATGTTCCTCTCTGGCCCAGAAACCAGGGGGGACATGCCCCATCCTCAGTGGTGGTACCAGCAGAAGATGGTGCAGAGCCAACAGAGGCTGAGGTCCAAGGCTGGGCCC
The DNA here is from genome assembly GCF_019279795.1 of Protopterus annectens. NCBI lineage: Eukaryota > Metazoa > Chordata > Ceratodontiformes > Protopteridae > Protopterus > Protopterus annectens. The sequence goes on from NC_056734.1 coordinate 708,739,851, forward strand.
CAGATGTGCTGGTGCCCGGTGCCATGGTCAGCTGAAGTGGGACAGGAGGTTCTGCCGGGACCTCCCAACCCATACAGCTTATGGTGTTGCAGTTTAAACTCAGATATGGCTTAGTAACAGGCAACATCATTCAGGATTACCTACAACAGTATGCATAGATATCACCATCAACCCAACACAACAGATGGTATACATCTGCAGAGGGAGCACAACACATGCATATATACTGCATGGCATCTGTACAATGTGTAGTAGATGTGTGACTGCAGCTATGAACAGTTGCCTATTATTGGCTTGTCACTGGGAACCCCAGACAGTATCTGTCATACCACTGTTTCATGTGACATATGTCCAGTCAGGGATGCGATGGCAGTAACACATCCCTATCACCATGTACTGTCTGCAATCCTCACACTATGCTCCTGCTATGCACAGATGTGTGTTCAGTGTGTAACACAGGAAACAAATGGTTCTGCACACTGACCAGTCTACAGATGGCCCTACAGATGGGGGTCCCTCATGAACAGAGCACTGTCATGTCAGTTTTAAAACATGCAGAATAGCCATTACCACACACAACATGTTAAACAGGCAGTAGTCTCTATGCAGCATAGCTACACTTGCATGCTGTAGTCATGTCTGGCACATCACCCTCATGTCTTTAGGCTATTTCCCACTGTGTATGTTGTTTGAGGAACATCCAGATATCATCTGTGATGCCGTTTCAAAACACCACATCCAGGTACCACTCACAGCGACTGTCATGGCCAAACACCAACATGATGTTCCTAGATAATGCACTGTGTTTATCATGCAAATGGCTATGGGAACACCATCACAGCTGTTCCACATGCTGTCAGCTAGAGGAGGACTGCAATAGGTGCAGAGGCCATCACCTGATCATGTCCATCACTTACAATACACATGCTGCTGCTGAGCAGGTGTACACCTCCACATCCACCAGAGAGTGTGTGGGAAGGACAGACAAAGTACACCAGAGAAGGGCTTGGAGACTAAACCCAAAGCATCGTCTGCCACACGCCTACCAGTACAGGGGTCAACCCCCCGACTGACTAGTCATTACTATTACATGTGCATGAAGTTACTACATGTGCCACAAAGCCGACATGTTGCTGTGCTGTAAGAACATATATGTGTGTAGGTGAAATACATCTGCAACAGAGATATAGTAGAAATACATTAGGTGTAGCACACATGGCTGTCCACATGAATGGATGCCATTGTCACCACAACCACACACTCTAATGGACTTGCATTGACACTCTTTGCCAGGGCCACAAATACACACCCTAACTACTTAGTTTGCCACACTGCAGTAATGCACAGGACTACATGCACCACAGGGGATATTGGAGATTCTATGGGCTAGGGCATGTGAAAGTGTTTGACATCTGTTGGTATGCCAACGAGGGTTATACTGGGAGTGACTGTGGCTGGGACCATCATAACCCACACGTAGACACAAGGTGCCAGTACTGACATGCATGTATGCATTGCTCCATGGGTGTGTAGTGGTTGGCTGTGCAAAATGGCTGTACAAGGCTGGGTGAGGGGTAATCCTTGGCATTGCACCACCCGACTGTGGTGTGCAGTGTGGTACAGGGGTATAGTGTCTGCAATGTCCCACACAGATGGAAACTGCATGATCTGCCCTGATATCCTGATTACCATTGTGTATGGCCATAGCTTTGCAATGCATGCCATGTCTGTGTTTGATAGTCCTTCACATGAACATTGCCTGGGATGTGCATGTCCCACAATACTGTACAGTGACTTGTACAGGTGTACCTGGTTTGGCAGGCACATTTTGTGTACACAGACTGTTATCCCCCGATATGCCAATACTGGCCTGGTGTGGCAAAACCTTCTTATAGTCAGGAGGTCGACCCTGCACCTGCATTGATAGCATGATACAGCTATTCCCTGGTGTCAGTTGCATTGGTCCATACAGGGCACATGTGTACAGCATTGTATGGCCTCTGTGGATCACATTTGATAGCACCACATATGTTGCTGGCATCCAGTGGGGAACATAGTGAAGGCACATTGTCCGCAATTATGTGCCTATAGTACTGCTGTACAGGGTGCCATGTCCTCTGCAGCCCACTGCAATCAAACCATGCCTACTATCTGTCATCAATGTGCATGGTACTAGCAACATAGCGGGATATCCTAGGCAAGTGTGTTTGTGTATGACACATGGGTGCAGGACATATACCGGGTACTAGTAAGGTTGCATACTTTGTTCACCAGGCCTTTTGCCAGATGTAGGAGTTTGGCTTGCCAACACATTCCCTTGGCTGACTGACATCTGTACTTCTCGTGAGGTGGCCAGTGTGTCATAAGATGGACCATATAGGAAAACTACAAAATCCGCTCCCCAACATGTCCAGTGGTTAGACACCCACAGCCACCTCCACAAAGGCTCTGACAGCCAAACATACACACTTACCATGTCCTGTATTTGAACCCCTACCTACCGTATTACACTGCAGCAATACACATTTAGGGCACGCGCTATGGCGAATACTGGGTTACAGCACTCCTAGAGGTGTATTCCTAGGTGGGTGACAACAGCAGGAGTGACAAAGATGGTCATGTGATTTGTACAGAGAGTGCATACTCTACAAAGCATTGCACTTGTCTCACGCAGACAGACACACACACACACATACACAGTTGGCAAGTCTGGGATTAGAACACCGACCTAACTACATGATCACACTACAGTGTTACGCAGTTACAGAACATGCTACCAAGATTACTGGGTCACAACACTTCCAGAGGTGTATTTCTAGGTGGGTGACATCATCAGCCTTGCCAAAGTTGGGTATTGGAATTGTATGGAGTGTGAGCAGTCTAAAAGCATTATTCTGTCTTCAGGCAGATGGAGACACACACACACATACACACACACACAGTTGGCAAGTCTGGGATTAGAACACCGACCTAACTACTTTATCACACTACAGCATTACGCAGTTACAAAATGTGCTAGCAAGATTACTGGGTCAGAGCACTCCCAGAGGTGTATTTCTAGGTTAGTGACATCATCAGCCTTGCCAAAGTTGGGTATAGGAATTGTATGGAGTGTGAGCAGTCTAAAAGTATTATTCTGCCCTCAGGCAGATGGAGACACACACACACACACACACACACACACACACACACACACACACACACACAGTTGGCAAGTCTGGAATTAGAACATCGACCTAACTACTTTATCACACTACAGCATTATGCAGTTATAGAATGCGCTACTGAGATTACTGGGTCACAGCACTCCCAGAAGTGTATTTCTAGGTGGGTGACATCATCAGCCTTGCCAAAGTTGGGTATAGGAATTGTATGGAGTGTGAGGAGTCTAAAAGCATTATTCTGTCCTCAAGCAGACAGAAACACACACACACACGCCAGTGGTGGGATCAGAACACCCGCCTATCTAGGGATCACAATTATAATACTTCATAGTTACAAGTCGCGCCACAGAGACTACACATTTCAAGGCTGTCATTATGACCTTCTAGGAATGCGGACATCAACAAGGATGCTGGCAGTTAAGATGTACATACCTGTGAACCTGTGTGTCTAAAGTAGGGATCCATCCTGAACTGGAGTATGCCCATCTGTGGAATGGATGACTACTATCACTATACAGGGTTACAATGGCCATGCCCATACACATAGAGGCACATAATTGACACAAGGTGTCACTGGGCATGCTCACACACTTAGTAGCACAGGGCTGTTTGGAATGCACTACGTCTCCATCTACACAAGGTTATACTGGGCATGCTCATACAATTAGTAGCACAGGGCTGTTTGGAATGCACTCTGATTCTAAACACGGAAGGCCACATTAGCCATTCTATTACAGTTAGATGTAAAGAACACATTGTAATGGACTCCGGTGTTAGTAGTTGTCATTGTTAGCAGGAACGCTGCACTATATATATCTGACACCGGTCATCTACACAACATCTGCTGATGTCCGTCACCTTAGATGTACCATTCTGTACCAAGCACAATGTTATCACTCACAGTGATGTCTTGCTAGGAGTGGCAACTGCTTGACAACACAATGAACCAATGTCCTGCTGTAATTACGAGGTTGTCCAGTGTTTGTTATTCTGGGATGACATGACTGAAAGTAGACAGGCCTTTATCACATATCACATTCATCCATGATTCAAGGGAGTGGGGATAATACCTAGTTCGCATTTGCCCATATAGTGCCATTCCAAGTCAAATGTCCTAAATACAGGATAACACCCTGACACCTAGAGGACAACTGCATTGTATGCTTATGCTAACCAGTGCTAGATGTGTAGTGTTTGTAATCACTGCTGCTCACTGTAGATCCAACAATGGGGAATACTGACATCTGTGCAGTGAGGAACACCTGGCTGAAGGCTCTGTAGGGCACAATAGCACTAGCACCATATACCTCAGAACCAGACATGTGGGCCATAACACAGGTACGGACCGCTCCAGGTGGTGGTGTCCCCACATACATAAAGGCCACTCACATGTACTGACCAGTACTCCCACAAAAGGCATCACAGATGAGTCAGGTGCAGGTCACAGTGTCAAAAGCTGCATTCTATGATATAACCCTCAGACACCACCATGCCCTCAGACCACCAACACACATCCATACACGTGGTAGGACATATAATAGTACAACACCATGTGACCTTTGACCAGTGGACTGTACCTAGCTCTACATCAACTGTGCAGAGTACCCATGTACTGACACTGTTGCATCATGTGTTATGCAATGCAATGATACTACTGTTTTTAACCAGGTAAGTTGTACACGTACCAGGGTCCCATGGTTATTTATAGCATTAACAGATGACTGTTGCTGTACACCAGTAAATACCATCATGTTTGGATATGATATACATGTACCTGCCCTTGATATGTACATGCCACACACATACAACATATATGTAAATAGTATAGCTGTTGTTGTCCTTTGTGCAGACAGGTGGCTACAGCCATTACACATATGCACATGGAAGGCAGGTCCATGGCTGCTGAATGCATACAGTGCATAAGGTGTGATATCAGTGTTGACAGAGGTAACATTCCCTCTGTACTAGTCACCCATGACACCTATCATATCATGCAACAGTCCATGTGTCATGTATGTCATTACACATCTCCACCAAATGCAATGCCTACAAACATGCCCAAATGACAGGAATGTAGGACCTACACACATGTACATGTAGTGGTGTGCATTTGGATACCATGCATATGCAGTTGCTGATGTTTGCAGGTGACGTGTGTCTTAGTACATCATGCAGTTGCAATGCAGCCTCAACATTGCCAACTGTATATGGTGATATGCTGAAAGTACGGTAAGATGTACTTCAGGTATGGACAGATGTGCGGACATAACTAAGTGGTGGGGCATCCTTGCAGATGGATGTTTGCTGAGGACAGCTCACAGGTGTGTCACAAGCAGTCCTACAATAAACTGTGTAACCGCTAAGCTATGGTTTTGTTAATTGAAGGGGAAAATTGCCAGCATCAAGTTCAGTGTAAAGCATCAAAAAAAAAACATCCAAAGGCTGATGTATAAAGTATATAAACTTTTAATAATAAACACCCAGACCAGTTTCAGCCAGCAGGCTTTCCTCAGTGGGATAAAAAAGCATTAACTGTAAAGTGACACATATATATATATATATATATATATATATATATATATATATATATATATAGTATGAGTCATCCAATAGGATTCTTCCCAATGTGTTCTTCCCACATTCAAATTGTTTCCTATATGAGAACAAAGAGAAAATGAAAAATTATACAATAGAATAAAATAAAATAAAATAACACATGCTCATAAAAGTGAAACACATGAATTTATAAATGATCATTCAAACCTGGTGAGAACAAAGCTCCCAGTTTAATGATCCAATACTTCTCTTTTTTTGGTGAGAATAGAATGCCATCCCTGTTTGCTGGATCTGTCCCCAAGGATTCTGTCAATGATTGTCATTGCAACACTAGCAACTGTGTGTGTGTGTGTGTGTGTGTGTGTGTGTGTGTGTGTGTGCGTGTGTGTGCGTGTGTGTGTGTGTGTGTGTGTGTGTGTGTGTGTGTGTGTGTGTGTGTGTATGTGTTACTGTGTCAGTGAATCAGTGAGTGTGTGGGTGTGTTACTGTGTCTCTGAATACATGTGTGTGAATACCTGAATGTGTGTGTGTAGTTGTGTGTTTGCATCCTGCCATGGGAACGTGTATTACTGCTTCCCAAAGAGGCATCATGCTTTCCACTGGCCTCTACCCTTGTCATCAGCTAGACCACTCTCTTACCTCCCCACTCCATGTAACTGTACTTGTGATGTCACCCAGTATGGATGTCACGTCTGTAGCCACAGTAGCTTAATACACAGCTATCATGCTCTTGGATCAGTAGATCTGTAGATGTGTTTGGAACATGGGACTTTCTAACTGTGATGTGAAAGCTACAAAGTGCATGCTGGTATTTTCATACATACCTGTGAGTAGTCCACATTTTCAGACACTAACTGCAAACACTGACATCCACCGGCACATGCAATTAGACCTGAAGGAGGAAGGCAGAACATCAAGACCAACATGCAGTTACTGTTGTTACACATGACACATACTGTTAACAGTACAAAATGCATTGTAAACCTGTACTACATGGTATGTCTGCTGCCTGTCAACAGTACACAACAATTATAATCTACACTTATCTTCCTAGTCTGTTCACCCTGAGCATCAGACCATATGAGCATGTCCCTGCACCGATGGTGTGGATGACAGGGATGCGGCACAGGCATCATCATATTCACAGGGTGATAATGTTTGCCAGAGGCCTAGGCTGCACCATTGGATGACATCATGTATGTCGGTTAGGGCCTTTAATCTCACTGGGTGTGTGTGGATGTTATGCATGTGTGTGTTGCAGTGCCCTACATATGTTTTCGGTGTGTGTGTATGTATGCACACAGTTCTGGCATGTGTCTTGCCTACACAGGGGTATTATTGACAGCTGCGAACTGTACAGGCCAGGTTTTACAGTTTACGGTGTCTGGCCATGGCCACGTGATCTGTGCTTGCCAGGGGTTGCATGGCACTACCAGGCAGAGGTGCAGATTGGGTACTGTCTGATGACACATGTTCACCGGAACTGTGTCCCTGTTGGGACCATCCTGGGCAACGTGCACATGGCCTGCTGTGTCCTGGTGTGGACAGCACAGCACCAGCTGCACTGCTGCTGCTACCACAACTATGGGAGTGGGCATGTGAGGTAGCTCGTTCAGGTAGACCTGCAACAGGTGATATAACTGGCCTATGTCCATGTGCCTGATGCCTCACTCCTACCAGATGTTCCAGTGCAGACATCTCATGCTCGCAGATTGTCATGCCATGGTCAAGGACTCCAACCATGTCACCCAATCGTCTATCCAAAACTTCAGCAAGCTGCTGTTGAACATTTTCCATTGCCTGGATGTTATTGTTTAAAGAACGGACAGCAGCCCTCTGAAGCCTCTGACCTTCTCATTTGTGCCATTCAGCATGTGCCTGTGCCTCCATTACAGCCTGAAACATGCGTCTGGTGATACCAGCTGCTGCACTCTGTCTTGCAGGGGCATGTTGGCTAGAGGTCCTCCTACGAGCAGCACTGGCCACATGCCTGTGTGGGGCATCACCAGTCAGTTGGCTGACTCCATGGTGTGCAGGCACACCTTCTATAGCCTCCACACTTTCCTGTTCCAAGCTACCACACGCCAGCTGTCCTTCCTCTATGGCCGCTGTTGATGGGGTATGTGTTGGCATGAGAACTGTGTGCAGGGATGAGGGGGATATAGGTGGAATGGCAACCATTGGCACAGATTCAGCCCCTGACAACCCTGCCTGTGCCTCAATCATACGCTCATCATCACTGCTAGAGTCTGTGGGGACACTAACATCAGATGGACTGCAGGAGAGGAACACACCTACATCAACACCTGTCAGGGGCAGACAAGAACTGTACATTACAATCTATAAAATAGACAGACACACACACACACACAGATACACACACACACAGACACACGCTATGGCACCAATGTGCATGTGATATGACAGAAGGCATGCAACATACATGTGATACGGCAGACGGCATGCAGCTCAGACAATAATAGTGGTAGTTATCATACATCCCTGGGTTGCACACAACAGCATACATATGTCATAGCAGAAGGCATGCACATTACACAATCATAGCAGTAGCTAGCATACATTCCTGTGTTACACCATGTAGACCAGCACAGGTTAACAATACACCTGTCTGATGTGTGGCATATGACCTTGAAAATCACATGTAGTATGACGTGTGATCTGCTGACGTGTGCAATGACATGCATACATGTTTAACACATTGGTGTCCTGTCAAATATACAGTGGAGTAATGATGTCCAAATGCAGGGATGTGTTATACTAACATGAACCTTCCACTGACACAGTGTTGTCTGTCTACCCTACAGATATACTGCACATTTAGCTGATGTGCATGGCCATTACAGGGAATCATGTGGCGTCTCTACTGCTATACAGTGTGAGTTACAGACACAGTTCATAGCCATGACTGTGTTCAGATACAATACATATATACTGTGGAATGTGACCCACAACACTGAGGTGTATACACACTAAACCATGATGTGGAATGTGTGACACAGGTCATTGAAGGGTATACGGATGACACCCCTTGCACATCTGCAACCATATTGCTGCTGCCTGGCAACTATGGCCAGACATGGCAAACTCATCAGTACACCATTTCCCACATGAAATCTGTGTACCACACACACACACACACACACACACACACACACACACACACACACACACACACACACACAAGGAGCAAGGATGACAGTGATGTCCAACACCAGCAAGGGGAATGTACTGTATCTGTGGGCTGATGTGGTTGTCTGTGCATGTATGTGGATACTGTACAGGTGACTTCTGTCATGTCATGACACACTCAAGATGTTCAACACATCTTATGTGGTGGATTGATGTCACTCCTACACAAGATGTGCACAGGCCTGTAGGATGTCTAGTATTCCACATCTGCAATATAACCATTACACAAAGGCCATAGTTGGACCATGTGGAGCCAATGTATGACAGGGTGTACACACAAGCACATCATGTCTACTGTGTGTGTTGCTTCATGTCTCTGGCCATCCTCCATGGCCATGTGTGAACATGTGTTGGCCAAATGGTTGTTATGGACATCTATTTCACATGCCTGTGTTGTCCCATATGACATACACCCATAGATGTCTTATGCTCCACTGACAACAGGGTTATGCAGACAAAGGGTGGTATGTTTGGTATGTGGGATATGTTTTTCTGGATAGTTAGGCAGTGTTGCAGCCAGCCCACTAGATGTCATGGACATGTCAGATAGTACATAACATTGTGTGACATTCATAGCAGAGGTATAATCCACACCGGTGAATCCTATGGGGTGGCCATACGCTAGCTCACTGTGTAGTACTGTTTGTATTCCCCAAATGTGTAGTTCTGATCTGTAGTACATGTCCCTACAGTGAACAACACCTCCACCATTGTATGCACAGCTGTCCACACATTTGGCAATGACAGTTTGTGAGGTTTCATGTCGGTGTTTCACATAGTTTGCAAGTATTGCACATGGGTAGCCATTGTGATGCATTGCAGGTCCGACCTGCATATTGTGACAGGACCATACATTATGTGTACATGTTGTAAATGGCCACATGGCAGATAGATCTGTGCATTAACATGCCTGATAAATAATAACAGTCTCACCTGCAACGGGCTGCTGTCGCAGCGGAATGCCAGAGGTACCTAAATAAGAGTGACATGGCAGTATGATCATTATCCATGCCTGTATGATAGCTACATGGTGCAATGTGCATGTTAACACATACACCAGTACAATAGGCTATACTATGGAGTATGCACACGTGTGCATACACAGAGTAGCATACTATAGTATGCGGCATGTGTGTATACATGCCTTGCATATGATGTTACATTACATATTGTACAGTGACACTTGTAACTATATGGAATATAGTTGTTATATGTGCAGTAGTGACTTACCTGGAAACTCCAGGCTCAATGGTTAGGAGACACCCACCTCCATGATATCAGCTAAGGCTTGTGTATGTTGTTCTGCAGGTGTCCCCAGGTTGGCCAGTAGCTCCTCGATATGTGTGAGTGGGGGCTGGGTTGGTGGCCCACCATCTGTTGCACCTTGTTCCCTGGTGATTGCTTTCACACACTGTTTCACCCATCTAATTAGGTCTGTACAGTGTCTGTGCACCTGCTTGTATGTGCAGTTGTGGCCACCCACATCATTAACCCTCCTGCGAAGTTCCTGCCACAGGGCATCCCACTGCTGTGCATCCTGTGGCACATGGCTGAACAGTACATGATGATTATCAAGTAGGTATGGGATGAGGGCCTCATCCTCCAAGCAGGTATAAGGTGGCAGCCTTGCACGTGGCATATCTGGAAGACATAATGATGGAGACAGGTCACAGTAACTCACAGAGACATACAGAGCTACAGCTGAACATACATGTGTATCACATTTATTACAATTAAATAGTTGTCTTTGCAAATCTACATGACACTGACACCACTGACATGTTTGTGACACACACATTAGACACTCAATGGTGATTGGATATTATCACTATATATGTGTGTGCCACCTGATTACATTGCTCATACTCCATGTGGATGCTGTCTTGATGTGGGCATGTCTGTTTGCCTGTACTGGTGTTCTTACCTATCAGAACTTGCCTGGATGTGTCCACATTAATGCAGTTGACCTTGATGCTGTGTATATGTCACATATAAAGACTTACACTGCCTTAACGGACATGACCTGTGACCCTGCAGACTTGCACATGGAAGGTTTTACATGTATGTGTTTTGCCATATACATCTACACGGCACTGTACAGCAGTTCAACATCCTGCCATGTATCACCTGTGTTGCACATGTGATACACATGGGACACTGGCTAGCCTGATGGTATTTGCAGGGTTGGATATCAACTATAGCTTGTATGGTCAAAGTCAACTAGTAGGCTATATGCCATGGGCCATGTATGAGCCTAGGATGAAAGGTTATCTAGTTCTAGCCAACAGGCAGGTTTCTGGGGCCAGGTTAAGCAGTGCCACATAACTGATCCACAGGGTTAATGATATATTTACCATGCGGTCATCACACCATGTCTGAAAGAGGGGCAATGTGCAGCTTTGCTGGACAGGGATGCATAGTATGGCAGGAGTATGTAAAGTGTATGGGACAAGGATCTGTCCAGCATGTGGTGATCCTTGTACTAGGAAGGTGGATGCCCATGAAGTATGTGTTTGAGATCATAATGTGTATGTGTAGCATGTCCAACATCACTGGGTTGGACATGGCTTTATTCAGGGTAGGCATCATGCTACATAGTGGAGATGGGGATTAGGAAGGCTGGTGTAGGCCATCTGAACATGGCCAATACAACTTAAAGGAAATATGTGATCTGATATGGGTCACTTGAGTGTTGAGTATGGCTGAACAATGATCTCTATATTCATGGATGGCACCCTGTCATGATTAGGGTTGCCACTTATGACTACCAGACAGGTGTGGTGACGTAACTATCACAGGAAAGACAACTGCCCAGCTGCATCCCTTACACACAGTGTCCATTATGTTGACCACTGCCTAGGTGGTAGTTCATGGGTGCAGGGTTATTAACATAGGGGTGACAATGCAATATGTAGCTGTCAGATTGTGGCCATATGTCACACACCTCACCCACAAAGCTACTTCTGTATGTTGTCCCCAACACTCTTTGAGTCAGCTATTGCTCCTAGGTCATAGTCACTTGCATACTTCAATAGGCAGATGCCTTCTGTTAGTCTGTGTGGTATAGACTACAATGTGGAGGAGTACAATGAATTAACCCTGTCTTACTGTAGCTGGCACTGGTGTGATGTGCATGTATTATTCAGACACCTTCTGTAGTGTTGGTTCTGCCAGCAGTCTAAGTATTGCAAAATACTCCTGTGACATAGGAATGTACATCTAGTATGCTGAGTGCATGTGGAACACAGTATGGGTGATGATGTCCTATGACCTGGCAAGGTTATGATATGCTGTGTGAAATCAACATTACTGTCATCTACATCTGTACTGCTGACATCAAATAAGTTGATCAAGGTTCATGGCCTTTCAGACCAGACTCAGCAGGGTAGTAGTGCAGTACTTCCCATTATCAGTGGTGTCTCCCCCTTTGTGGGTTGTGATAACTGTTGGTGTGCACCATTCAGTGTGTACACAGCCTGACATGAAGCTATGTTTTACATGATGTGTATGTGGAGAGCAAATTGTTTTGCCATATGTGTATGATACAACCTGGGATGTGGACAGGTCCCATGCAGCCTGAGTGCAGCTTGTACCTGCATAGTTGTGGTTACAGGGGCTCTGTAGTGTACACGGATATATGATTGTGTACCTGCAGGGGGGGGGCAGTGTGTTTATGTTATCCAAGACCCTATCTGGATTGCTTATTCATGCTCAGCACTTGTTCAGAACTTGTAAGCACTAAATAAGCTACTAATTACTATAGCACTCAGTCTTCCTCATTACCTAGAGGTAAACAGTTTTTGTACTTACTTTTCGCACTTGCTTAGAGAAAAACATCTCTTGTACTCACTTTCCTCACTTATCTAGAGGAAAATATTTTTTTATTCAGGCATGTCCAAGGGTCAGCTCCCAGTGTTCTCTCCTGTCTATCTGATGAATCTGGGCATCTTGAGGCAATGTAGAAATTGCCTCATGTACACAGGCAATCCTCTTCTCTTACCACTCAACACTACAACCTGTGAGAGATGCACTTATCTAGCCAAACTGGAGGTAAAACTCTCTCCAACCAAGACTGAACTTGACAGTCATGTGGAGAAGGTAAACATTTGCACCACACCACACTCATTACATAGTCTCACTAAATCTACACCTCCAAAATCCACACATAGTAACACAAAAACATTTGCAGAGGCTCTCAATGATAATCTGTATAAGCAACAGAGACCTCCAAAGCAGAAAAGCAAGCAGCCTCCATCCCCCATCACAACCCAAATGACACATAGCCCACAGACTCAGTGTGCCACTCAACCACAGCCAATAAGCAAAACAATGTACCCAACACACTAGTCATAGGTGAGTCTATAGTCAGGCACACTGATGTCCCACTCACCAGGCTAAACAAGGAGAAGGTTACTGTCAGCTACCTGTCAGGTGCCAGGATCCACCACATATCCCATGCACTCAGGTCACTCCACAACAAGTACAAATAAGACTCTGTCATTGTCCATGTTGGTGTGAATGACCTGAGACATACCTCCCTGGACTACATGAAAACAGACATGGAAGAGCTCTCCGATCTTGTAGCCCAGGCAGGTATGACCCTAGCCCCGAGTAGCATTCTGCCATCACCCAGAATGATACCGCAGTACAAGGACAAAATGATTGACTTCAACCACACTTTTTGGCCATGTAACCTGAACAGAAACAGCAAAGGGGGTGGTGTGTCCATATTCATTAAGGATATCCGCACCTCCAGGCTAGTTGGTCAGCACAATGCATCCAAGGTTATCCAAGTGCAACTAACTCTGGGCAAAACTGCAGTCCAAATTCTAGCTTGCTACAGATCCCCCACCATTCCCCAGGATTCCCACTCCTCTTTTCTTGATGTACTGGAAAATATTAGGTTTCAACCAAACACTCTAATAATGGGTGACTTCAACTACCCCACCATTAACTGGGAAAACTACTCATGTACCAACCCATTAGCTCAACGCTTTCTGGAATTCATAAACTCCAATGCCCTGGATCAACTTATCCACACCCCCACCAGGAGCAACAGTATCCTAGACCTAGTCATTACCAACATGAGTGACTGGTGTTCCACACCTGAAGTCAACTCCTCGTTGGTCCGATCCAACCATAAGCTAATCACCCTTGATATCCACATCCTTCCCCCACCCCCCATTAAGGAAACCACAGTAAAATATTTCTCCAAAGCCAACTTCATGCTTCTTAAGACAGAAGTGGTGAACTTCATGACACCCATGCAGATGGACAATACAGTTACAACTGCTGAATCCTGCATAAATGCACTCTATAAGCACTTACATGAGTGCATGGATCATGCTATCCCAAACAGAACAAAAACGCTGTCCTCCAAAACAAGGAAGCCAATCTGGTGGTCCCTTTCCATAAACAAACTATACAACAGAAGGAAGAAACTGTTGCAAAAGAGAGTACAATCTCATGAGTGGAGGAGCTCCCTGGTCAGCCTCAGTAAGAAGCTGAGATCCCTTATAAGATCCTCCAAAGCTAGCTATGAAAACAAAATTGCCACTAATTCCAAGGAAAACCACAAAGCATTCTATAGCTATGCCAAGAATCTTGATGGCAACACCCAGATCTGCTCTGAGTTACAGCACAAAGGCACGAAAATTACAGAACCAACTGATATTGCCAACATCCTGGCAGATAGGTTCAGTGCTAACTTTACCTCCCTCTCACCCCCTAAAGGGCCCATATCTATACAGGAAGAATGCAGATTCCCAAAATCACAACTTCGCAGGTAAAAGCTGCACTCTCTAAAGCCAAAAACACAGCATCCATGGGACCAGGCAACATCGCAGGCTGTGTTTTACACAAACTTTAGAACAAACTGGCTCCCCACTTAAGCACCATGTTCAATAATAGCCTCACATCAGGCTTTGTGCCCACTGAATGGCGCACAGCAACAGTTATCCCACTCTACAAAGGTGGCGCCACTACAGACCACTGGAACTATTGCCCTACAAGCCTGACTAGCCTGGTCTGCAAGACTATGGAGCACATCATCATGGACCTCATTCACAGAGAGATTGGGTACCACCAAACCTTTGACCCCACTCAGTTTGGCTTTGTTAAGTGCAGACCATGCCCCCTAAACCTGGTGGACTTCTTTGAGACAGTTACCAAGGCATTAGATGAGGGTGAGGAGTCCACACAGCCTACCTTGACCTCTCAAAGGCTTTCAACACCATTCCCCATTCTGGTATTATCGACATACCCATCCACCTGAACATTAATCCCTACATCACAAGATGGTTTGCAAAGTGGCTCATGGACAGAACCCACACAGTGAGAGTTGCATACCCTAGGTCTGACTGTAAACCAGTTACAAGTGGCGTTCCCCCAGGGCTCAGTCCTAGGACCCCTCATGTTCGGTATGTACTTCTCTGAGGTACAGGCAAGCACAGGAGGACTTTGGCTGAAAAGGTTTGCAGATGACTGCAAACTAGGGGCCATAATTGGTTCCCCAGCTGATACAGACACCCTCCAGAAGGGTCTTACTGAGACAGATACCTGGTGTCAATATCATGGCCTCAAGCTGAATGCCAAAAAGTGCATAGTCATCCCCTTTGGATAAAACTAATTACCTGCTGACTACCACATAGGTGGTAGTCCCCTACATACAGAAAAGGTAATAAGGGATCTGGGAACCCAAGTAGATAGCAATCTCTCCTTTGATAACCATATTGTCATGGTGGTTAGAATATCCTTCTATGTGGCACTACTAATCTCAAATGGGTTCACATCCAGAAAAAAGTAGGCCATTGTGCCTCTGTACTCATGACTTATTAGACCCATTAAAGAAAACAACACCCCATTTGGGATTTACCTTACAAGACAACTGCAACATCTTGAAAGACCACAAAAGTACCACACCAAGAGGATTACTGACCTCAAACAGATGACCTATGCAGCCCAACTAAAGAAACTCCAGCTGTACTCGGTTGCATACCGTGTACTCAGAGGTGATCTCTGCTTGACATACAAGGCCCATGTCCAACCCAGTACTGATGAATATGCTCCACCTAAACAAAAGCCCCAGAGAGCCACATGCTCCAGGGATATAAACCTAACCACAACGATAACTAGGATGTGCTGGAGGGATAGATTCCTGACCCGGAGACTCCCTATGCTTTGGAACATGATCCCAATGTACATCAGGCAGGGCCCCTCACTAGCACTCTTCAAGAGAAACCTTGATGGGTGGATGGGAGACAGACATGTACCGCGGGGATCACTGCAGTGGCTCTGCTAGACAGAGGCACAGGGAACTAATGGCTCTGCTGTTCAGAGGCACAGGGAACTGACCTAAGGGGGTGGCAAAAGCCAACACACTCTAGCTAGGCTTATAAATGTCCTTGGGCAGACAGCCTAGTACCTACCTATGAACTTATGAACCTATTACATGTCTTATGTGCATGCATAGTTAACTAGCTCTTCCATTTTACTTTGCTATCATGCTGATAAACTGTCGGGTGACTACAAGTCATATGTATCCTGTTATTGTGTATTGTAAATGCCAATAGACATAACTAATGTTTGCCTAACATAACAGTAATGCTATGTAAAATGTAATGCATATCTGCCTACAATACTGTACATTACACAGTTATTGGCACAATATCCCACAATGCAAATCATAATTGCACAGTAGGCCCACCTTCGACATGTTATTCTCAGTAATACACCCATACATATGCCTACTGTTACAATATATCAACACATACTATCCCCTGTTATAGCAAGTACTTGTTGGACTGACCCTGCCACTGACAGCGGCTGGAGAGGAATAGTTGGGTTCAAATCCCTTATATAGCATCCATTGTAGTGTATGAGGTGCTTGCCTTGTGACCTACAGTAGTACACGCATAAATACTACAAGCTTTACTATGCTCAACAATACATCACTACAAGGTAACTGTTTCCACTATATGCATTGAGTACACTTAAATTATTACAGAACAGGTGCTACATACACAGACATACTGAGTGTTCTACATACCTTATTTGTAACCTGAGGTGCTGTTGACTGTTATTTAAATCTTTTTCATTTTGTGTTTCAATCTTCTTTGCAATGTTCTGTTGGTATATACAGATGTTTTGAATGTTTGACAAGCCATCCTTTTATAGTTAAATATCAGTAACATGCTATCCTGACCACCATTTGGTGTTTCAAAGTAGTTAATTACATGCACATCAGCTGTGCAGCTACTCCATTAGCCAATACCATGGCAACACTGGTGTATAACTGAGTACTCCACTTGGGCGTTGTCCCTTTGCTTTACTTTCAAGGAAGACAGCCTGGATGTGTTGTTTGTGATGTATTGCAACAGCTATATGGAGACACACAGAGATATAGTAGCTTCATGACTCCCGTGGATTGTGTGTAATGCCTAGAAGATGTTGTTCTACATGTGAGTACAGCTGTTATATTTCAGAACATTGCTACTTATGCAGGGTTTGTTTGTACCTGATATTTCTGCAGATGTTTCAGTCTGGCAAGGATGTTTGAGCAGCTCAAGGCTGTATGGCTATGCATATAATGTTAGGTGGTTTACAGTGTGCTCATCAGGCATCTTTGGTTTGGTGTAAATGTGTATCATACTGTGCTGTTAATCAGTAACTGGTAACACTTCCTGGTGTACACACAACCCTCTGAAATGGAATTAGTGCAAACAAACCCTGTAACATCAGCAGCTGCTCCATTGTATAACAGCAACTATTTCACATAGGGCCATGTCAGTGTGTCTCTGACAAGGTATGTTAAGGTTTTTGCAGATGTCGTACAGTAAAGGAATGATTTGTGATGTTATTACAGTATGTATTGTAATTGCTTTGGGTGTGGGGAGATGTTGGTGGGTGTACATAGCAGATGCAGGTGTGTAGGAACTGCTTTTATACATATTTGATATGTGTGTGAGGGTTCCTTCCCTATCTGAATACCTCTCCTTTAGTGGACTAATACTATGGTAATTGCAGGCTGATTCATTATGGCACTGTTGAATGGTTCCTGTATCGCAGCAGGTGATGTTAGTCCTTGAATCCTTTCGGCAATACATCAGAATGTAATAAAGTGTTGCTACATGAAAGCTGTCTGTGTATTTCTGTCATAGGTATTTGCAGTCATTGGAGCTGTGTTGGTGACTGACCCTCTTTGGCTAGGGTTCCCACCTTTTCAAATGGCCATAGTGGGACATTTTTGGGACACACATCAGATTTTACAGGCCGACACATACCCACGGTCAGTACAAAGGATAGAACCTTACTTTTTTGCCTAAATAAAAGCTTATTCTTGTAGCAGTTTAGTTGCTTATTCTGTTTCTTGTAACATTTAGGTATTTTAGATACAGAAATAACTATTTTATGCAACTATTACATAAAATATGGGACATAATTATGTCCTACAATCTCAGGATATTTGCCATTTTTAATACTTTTGGTCAGGACACAACCGCCCAAAGAGGGACTGTCCCTTGCAAAGTGGGATAGGTGGTAAGTATACCCCTCACTGGTGAGATCAGATCACAAACTAATCTCGCTGGAGGTCCTCATCCCACCCCCACCTGAAATAAAAAAGACCACAGTAAAGAACTTCTCGAAAGCCGACTTCACACTTCTAAAGACTAGTGTGGTCTCCTTTAAGGCCCCGAGCCGTGGAAAACTGTACTCAAGCTGAATCACTTACAAATGCCTTCTACCAGCACCTGCAGGACTGCATGGATAAGGCAATCCCAAGCAAAACAAAGACTCTTTGTACCAAAGGCAAGCGTCCAGTCTGGTGGACCCCAGCCATAAACAAACTCTACAACAAAAGGAGGAAGCTACTACAAGATAGAGCAAAATCCTTAAAGGTAAGACACCCTTGATCACTATAAGTAAAATCTAAGAGCTCTCATAAAATCATCCAAAGCAAATTTTGAGAGAAAAATAGCTAAAGACTCAAAAGACAATCATAAGGCCTTCTTTAGCTATGTTAGAAACCTGGGAGGAAACTCCCAGATATGCTCAGAACTAGTTCAAAATGATGTGAAGATTACTGATCCTACAGACATTGCCAACATACTGGCTGACAGGTTCAGTGCAAACTTCTCCCCAAAGGAGAGATATCTATACCAAGCGATTGCAGCCCCCAAACATCTCCAACGCCCAAGTGAGAACTGCTCTCCAAAGCAAAAACACAGCATCCATGGGACCTGATGGTGTCCCCGGCTGTGTGCTCCACGAACTCAACGAGGAATTAAACCCACAGCTAGGACAGCTGTTTAATCATAGTCTTACCTCTGGATACGTACCCAGGAGTGGCGCACTGCAACTGTGGTCCCACTTCACAAAGGCGGTGCCTCCACCGACCCTGGAAATTACCGGCCCATTAGCTTGACAAGCCTTATCTGCAAAGCCATGGAGAGGATCATAATGGACCTCATAAATAAAGACATAGGAATTTGCAGACTTTGGATCCATCCCAGTTTGGCTTTGTCAAAGGCAGATCATGCCTTCTAAACTTGGTTGACTTTTGAAACAGACACCAAAGCCATTGATGGAGGAAAGGCAGTCCATACAGCCTACCTCGATCTGGCGAAGGCCTTCGATACAATACCCCACTCGGGTATCATTGAAAAACTCATCAGCTTAAATGTTAACCCATACATCACAAGATGGGTTGCAAACTGGCTGAGTGACAGAACCCACAGGGTCAGAGTTGCTGGCCATGTCAGACTCAAAGCCTGTCACAAGTGGTGTACCACAGGGCTCAGTCCTGGGCCCACTCTTGTTTGGCATCTACTTTTCAAGTACAAGCAAACACAGGAGGGTTA
>NC_056734.1:708764639-708819639 GCF_019279795.1 Protopterus annectens
TAACATCAGCCACGACTGCAATGCAAACTGTGAGCTGCTACAGATAACCCTCCATGACCCAGGAGCACCACTACAACTATCTGGAGACAGTGGCAAACATGACAGTCCTACCAGACACCCTGTTATTGGTCAATGTTGGCTACCCTACACTTAACTGGATAACCTACAGGCCCAGCACTTCCTGGGATTTATCACCTCATATGGCCTGTATCAGCTGGCAGATGGACTAACGTGAGGTGGAAACATACTAGATGTGGTAATGACTGACATTTGCAACAGGTGCACTACAGCAGAGGTAAACCGGTCACTGTTTATATCTGACCATGAACTATTCACTGATGATTTCCACTCCCAACCATCTCCCCCACCCAAGGAACACACAGTGAATACCTTTCCTACAGCTAAATTCACAGTACTAATGACAGAGGTGGGTAGGTTCATAGCCCCCATGCTCAGGGATGACACTGCTCAAGATACAGACAGAATTACAAATGCACTCTATAAGCACCTACAAAGATGTATGGGTCGTGCCATCAATGGTAAACCAGGACTCGCTACTCCTACACAAGGACACCAGTCTGCTAAAACCCTGCAATATACAGGCTATACAACAGAAGTAGGACAGTAGTCCAGAACAACAGCAAATCCCAAGACATGCAGACATCCGTGACCAGTATTAGCAAGACACTTATGTTACTCATGTAATCATCCAAGGCTGACATCCACAGGTAAATAGGCATGGATTCGGAAGATGACCACAAAGGCTTCTTTGGCTATGTCAAGGATCTAAGCAGTAATACACAGATTTGCACTGTGCTGGTGCAATATTGCACTGAATATACTGACCCTACTGATGTCACCAACACACTTGATGATACATTTGGTGCAAGCTTCACCCCTTACAGGGCCAACAACTATACCCAAAATGTACAGTATCCCAGACATCTGAGACATACAGGTGGTAATGGCCCTTTCAAATGGCATGACAGAGCATCAATGGAGGCAGATGGTGTCCCAGACTGCATCCTGTAGACACTATAAGACAAAGCGACCCCCCACCTAATATAGCAATTCAACATCAGCCTCTACCCAGGCTACATGCCCATTCAATGGTGCAAGGCAACAGCTATTCCACTCCAGCAAGGTGGTAACACAACTGTCCATGGTAACTACCACCCCATGAGCCTGAGTAGCTGGATCTGCACGGCTATGGAGCGCATCCTCATGGCACTCATTAACATAGACAATGGTAACCTCCAGACAATTGACCCAACCAAGGTCAGCTTGATTGAGTGTAGATCATGCCTACTGAACCTGTTTGACATCTTACAGTCACCTAGACTTTAGGTGTGGGTTGTGATAGTTCACACATACTACCTGGACCTTGCCAAGGGTTTTGACACCATTCCCCACTCAGGTATTATTTCTACACTCACCAGCCAGTACATACACCCATACATCACAGGTTGGTTTGCCAACAGGCTTACACACAGAACCCACATGGTAAGCCTAGCAGCATCCAGGTCCAACTCTTGACCAGTCACAACTGGTGTCCCACAGGATTCAGTCCTGGGACCCCTACTGTTTGCCATATACTTCTCAGAGGTACAGGCTAACACAGGTGGACTACAGCAGACAGTGTTTGGTGATTACTGCAAACTGGGAGCCATAATGGACAGTCCAGCTGTCACAGATGTCCTTCAAGGGGCCTCACATAGACCAACACAGGGTGTCAGAGTCATGGCCTCCAGCTAAAAGCCACATACTGTATGGTCATTCCATTTTGGGAAACTACACACACACATATTAACACATGAGTGGCAGAAACTATAATTCTGATGACGTAATGGGTATGTGGGGACTATATTAGATCGTGATCTCTCCTTTGACAATCATATTTGGGAAGTAATTAGGACATCCATCTATGTAGGCCATCTGATTACTTAAGGGTTCACATCTAAACAGACTGAGGTTATTGTGCCCCTTTACTCATCACTCATCAATTCCATCATCGAGTATGATAACCCATTTTGGATGTACCTCAGAAGACACATCCAACAGCTAGAAGGGCCACGAACGTACCTCGCCAAGAGGAATAATGCCCTCAGACATGTGTCCTAGGCTGCCAGCCTGCATAAACTCTTGCATTACTCAGTGGCATCTCATTTACTCAGAGATGATATTTGCTGGCTAACAAAGCCATGTCCAAGTCAGGCTTAATGGATATGCTCCACCTATGGGAATCCATGTCACAGTGAGCCACACACTGTAATGAGCTACACCTTGCCACAACCATAACTGGAAGATGCTGGAGTGACAGATTCCTGTCACAGGTACTCCCCATGCTTTGGAACTACATCCCTGATTACATTATACAGAGACCCTCACTAACACTCCAGGGAATCCTTGCAGAGTGGGTGGGGAACAGTGGATACACCCCAGGGATCCCACAATTGGCTCTGCTCCACAGAGGGACAGTTAGTTAATCAATGGGGTGGTGACAGAAGACACATTTTGGCTAGGCTTATGAATGGCCTTGAGCAGTTAGGCAAGTACCTACCTATGTACCTATGAACCTATACATACAGTATCTACACATGCTGATAGCTTAATTTACTGTTCAGGTATTGACTTACCTTGGGCCAATGGCAGTTGTGTGTACAATAGTTGAGGGCTGCCTATGTAGGATGCACACAGTAGACCACCTATACATGACAATTTACAGGTGGTCATTTGTGTGTGCCATCCATTTTTACTGTGTGTGTGCAGGTGGAGAAGGGTGTCAGTCCGTAGGTGCCTACACTGTCAGTGTGTGTGCTATACGTTCCCTCTTTGCCAAGGCATGGGCATACTGGGTATGCCTCCATCTGCCTACTGGGGCTGGCAGAGGGTGTTTGTGGTCTGAGTCCCTCTGTGCCTGTGGGGCCCTTATCAATGTGGTGGGCTGTGAGCGCATTCACCATTCTGTCCCTGCTGCAGCTGTTTCCACAGGATTATATTGTGTAGCATGGCACATACTATGAAGATGTGGGCAAACATGCCTGAAGAGTACTGCAAGGCTCCACCAGATATGTCCAAGCAACAGAACTGTAATTTCAGCATCCCAAACACACGCTCTGTGATGATTCTGGTTTGTGCGTGTGCCTTATTATGGCATTCTTGCATGGGTGTGTGTGCATTTTTTGATGAGAGTCATCATCCACGGTTCCAGTGCATAGCCAGCATCCCCCACCAGGTGGCCATATGGGATGTCCCCCCTAGCAAATACCTGATACAGCTGTGAGGCATGCCAGATGTGGGAGTCATGATAGCTTCCAGGGCTGCCAGCACACACATCCATGATAATGCCCTGGGCATTGCACATGACCTGGCAGTTGATGGAGGGGTATCCCTTGCAGTTTATGTAGCGCCTACCCTGCTCACCGGGTGGTGACTTGATGTGTATGTGCGTGCAGTCTATTGCACCCAGTACCTCCGGGTAGTCTGCCACACAGTGGAAGAGACGCATATTGCTGGTCAACTCCTCCTGCATTTGGGGGAAGTATATGTGCTCATTGGCATGTGGTAACATGGCATCCAGGAACTGGTGGAGTACCCTGGATGCTGATGCCTGTGAGATCCCCATTATATCGCCAGTTGGCCTTTGAAAGGTACCTGTAGCTAGTATTCTCAAGCTTACACATACCTTCATGTCCACTGGGATGGGTTCCCCTCTGTTATTTCTGGCTCTGAGGTGTGGCTGGCACAGCTCAACAAGTTGCTGTATGGTGTCCCTGTCCACCCTGTAACACTCTACTATCTCCAGATCACGTAGCCCCTGGCAGGTTACCCTGGGTCTGAACACTCTTCTCCTCCTCCGGTGCCTGAGATGGTTGTCAGCATCATCCTCCACACCACCTTCAGACTCCAACACATGCTGGTGAATCAAAGCTATGGCAGCCCCTAACATGTACATATTAAAAGTTCCCGTCTGTATACACCAATGGTGCAGAGTGTCTGGGAATACACAAGTGTGTGTGAGGTGCTTTCACACTTTATACTATTGTGCTATGGATGCTGCTGGTGTAATTGGGTGTGTATGTGCAATTCCAGCTGCAGGGTATCTTAATTATGGGTTTTACAGCAGGTACTGCTATTGTGGGGCCTTTGGTGTTGAATTACGCTTGGCTGCCGTGATTCGTCTATTGCCCTTTACTTCACTTTTCAACCTGATACTCCTCCCATTGTCAGGCATGCATCAAGTTGCCGGCTTTCTTGTTTTTTACTTTCCCAATCCAGGATTGTGTTGCTAAAAGTGTTTTGTAGCTGATCTACTGCAAGTTTGCTTTGTTCTGCTGTGACAGTTCTCTTTTCTTTGCAGTACAGCACCTCCCCTTTCCTGTTCTGCAGGTAGCTGCCAGCAGCCTTGTTAGCTGTTGTCAATGGCCGACTGTGAGTTCCTAGGTGTTAATTACTCATTTGTACTCCAATTACCATGCTGCAGCATTTCCTTATTGTCTTCCCATATCCTTCCTGTTTTAGATCTGGTGCGTGCCACGCACAGCTGTTTACTGGGTTTCGAGCGCGTTTTCATCCACCTTCACATGCATATTTGGTTACCTTGTGTGCTCTCAGCTAAGCAAAGCTATGGCTAATTCAACACACCTCTATCCTGCAGCTTTGCTTAGCAACAGGCAAACCGGATTAGCAATGCTCCAATGTGCTTACAGCTAAGGTGGCACACCCCTCTCTTGATGTCATCTTTATATCTAGGCCACACCTCAGTGTTTTACTGCTACAGTGTGAGGTACATCCTTACGCTGGTGAGGATTTTGTGATTCAGTATTACTTGTCTCACCTGCATGGCATTGACTACTAATTCCTAGTTACTGCACAGAACACTGTCACAGCCCCTTAGCAACTCTTGCACCATGGTGTGGTCTAGCATACGTGCCATTGACTATTATGGGGAATGCATGAAATGTGTTACATTGCAGTTTTATTACATATAAATATATTTTCATTGTGATCCCATTTACGCACCGATGCACTGCGATTTTAATTTGCGTTAGTGTGGGCATGACATTAAATGTTCTTTTTTATATGTTGTGCATGTCTTTTTATACCAATGGCTATATATTTAGCCATTAGCATATATTAACAGTATAATACATGAGTTTGGTCCATTGTCATGGCTCCGACGTTATGTTTGAAAAAATGTAAACCGTTTTTTTTTGGTTTACATTTCTGCATGCTTACACTACACCTGCAGCACTTCCTGAATCGCTATATACCTTCATTTGCATGCTACGCTGCTGCACATGGGGCAATTAGCATACATGCGTCAGGAGCTGTGCGGCCTCGGCGTACGCAGGTAGTGCATGTGGAAACAGCTCGTACCTCAATCGCTCGGTGGCCATATTTGGTGTTAGATCGCCGATGCTACACCTGCGCTGGCGCAAGCTTCCTGAATGTTTTACAAGCTTTTATAAGCTACAAAATATTAATGAAACACAGTTGATATATATAGACACAGATTTATACACATACATACCTATGCATATATTTATATATGTCTGAATTCATATATGCACAAACACACACACACACACACACACACACACACACACACACACACACACACACACACACACACACACACACACACATGCACACACACACACACACACACACACACACACACACACACACACACACACACACACACACACACACACACACACACACACACACACATAAACACTATGTACTACTTTAATAAAGAAGAAAATGGGTACTTACTGACTTACTGTAAAACTCTGACCTTTCCTGGGCTTCTGCAACCCACTGTGCCTGTTGGTCATCCCTCCACCTTTTTAGGTTATCAGACTTAAGGCTGCACTGTTCTGTAGAGTGGAGAATACCTGTCAGTGAAGAAAGTTAATTCTCCAACTCCATCTAGATGTTAAGTTTACTCCAGCTGCTGTCAGCAGAGGCACTTTCCAACTTTTGCAGAAATGATAACTGTAGCAGGTGATGGAGAATTATGGTTATTTACAGACTACCTCCACATGTACCCACACTGCACCACTGTGTTGAGTGACACATGGCTGTTATGCATATGCTGTCTGAGCTGCTTATACATGTGCACAGTAATGCAATTCACAGAGCTTAGCACAGAAAATCTAATCTGCATAAAAACTTTGTAAATTGGCCCAAACTTTTGTCAGTTTTATTACAGTCACCATTTTGGTAGCTGCTCGGTGCTTTTACACGAAGGTCAATTGAAAGTGCAAATTAATTAAAATAGTTAAAAAAAAAGGCACAGTTCATTTGAAATTACTGGAAACCAGCAGTTCACAGGTGCTTTTTCAGGATGAGTCTCTGAATTATTCCTAAGGCAAAGAATCTTTCAAAAGTACTGTACTTGTATATGCAGTTATTTTTAATTCAGTAAAGTGTCATATTTACATATGGTAAATTATCATATTTACATATGTGTTCAGCACCTTAATATCTATACAAAGTAGATTACTGCAGGCTGTAGTCTCTGCAAATTAAAATTCTCAGGACCAAGCTGCAAGCTACAGTACTGTAACTGAAGCAGTTCATAAACGGTAAATTATTTTCCATTCTGTCCACCCAGCCTTCCAGTGTTTCTTCACAGGCCTACATTTGACTGTGCACAGTCTCACACATAAAACAAGTGATGAAAGGGAAGGAAAAAGAATAACTGAAACTGTGATATATTTAAATAATGCATGCTTTGTTCTTTTTTTGTTAAATTCTTCATTAAAATGCAATGCACAAAACTGATGGCACTCAGCTAGGGTAGCGATGTGTAATCATTTGAAAATTTATATTTTTAGGGAAAATATGTTGTAGCAACAGGGAGCAAGGAACAGGCAAAACAACTTCACTCCTAAAGAAAACAACATCTGCATAGATACACTTAGAATGTGTAGAACATGTATGTTTGCTAAAGGGGGGAGGCACAAAGTAGGCAGAACAAACTAAGGCATGGCATCAAGTAATGGCTGACATAAATGCTATAGGGGGAAGGAAAGGAAATTTGACACAGTGCAGAAAAAGAGCTTATGGTGTGGTGGGATATACATGGACAAAGGCTGGGAAGAATACAATTGCCCATAGCAGCACTGGTGGTGGCATTCCATTGTCTGGCTTCTAACAACAGACGAGGAGTACCCACTGTCTTTAAGGGGTGATGACTTTGATGTAGACAAAGGTGGTGCAGAAATCATATCAGGTGTTGTTTATTATTTATTTATTTATTGGCATTTGATTACCATGAAAGTTCGACTGGAATGGAACCCATTTTCAGCGGATGTCCGGGGAGTAAAGATCCAAAGTATTACAAAACAGTTTCACTACAATAATTTTGCAATCTTTAAATCTAATACAAAAAAAATCTGAAGTTTAAATAATTTTACCAAATTAGACATAATATGAAAACATTGGTTAAGAATAGATACAAATTACATGACAATGATTTAATATGTAGAGGAATTTTATCCAGTTTATATAGAAATTAAAGGTAAGTTAGTATAATACAAATGAGAAAGGCAATACAGAGTGAGAGAAAAGTAGGCTTATGGTATATTTAGAGAGAGAAAGCCAGGGAAGAAAAACTGATAAAAGTAAGGAAGGGAGAGTAAGAAGGTGTATGGTATGAATAGGCAATTGTTTACATTTAGGGATATAGTTTATCCTGGTGTTGAGCAAGAAGAGAGCCAGATACCTGCACTTTAATAAATCTCCCATTTCCACTTACAGATAGTAAAGAAAGTTGGTGTTTGGCTAGCATTGCTAATTTCAGGCTAGGTGTACTTGCCATAGTATATTTGTACATATAACTCATAAATGTTTCTTCATCAGCTAGTTCATTAACATCAGTTGTCACACAAACATTACAGACAATACATGGTAAGTGTGTACAATATACCTTTAATACAAAGTTATGAACCTGTCATAGATCACAGTAACTAAATCACTGCATATTTCTTTACAGGGTCAATGCTGATAGCTGAATATATCTCTCATTATCATGACACGTTCTTGAGACAGTCGCAGATTGTACTGACATGCCCATCTGCTGCACAACAGGCAGATATCTCCATAGGGAGTGACATAGGTGCACGACAAACACACACGCAGACACACACACACACACACACACACACACACGCGCACACACGCACACACACACAGACGCACACACACGCACACACACACTTTCAACATAATGAGAAAATGACATTACAACTAGGAGGAGGTGCCATGTGGTTGTTTCTTTGGCAAAGAGGCAACTCTTTTGGGGTAGCAGTATCCACTCTCATGCCTATACAGTGCGGTGTCAGGTGAAGACATCTCTCATAGTTAGCTTCATAGACATTCAAGGCCTTGTCTACTCAGCAGCAGATGTGTCATAATATTGATAAGGCTTGAGTGACTGCCACCTAAAGTCAAGTAGTGATAGAGTGGTACAGGGTAACATGAGGAAATTCCCTACTACATGGGAATAATTGAGTTCCAGAACAAAGCCATGACTATCCTTGTGCACGTTATGGTTGAACACATGACACACGTCAGCCTTCATATACAAAACTGGTGAGGACATAGCAGGCATACATTGGAGACACAGGTGTTTGTGGATAAGGGAGTGGCTGCATGTCTGGTTGGAAAGTAGGCCATACAACAAGTGTATCCCAAGAAAATGTTGAAGGATTTAATGTGGATTCCTCAAAAAAGAAGAAGGCAGTCAGGCCTTGTCAAACTTTCATAGCATGTGGCAACATCTCTCACATAAGGTTTACACCTCACAGCACTGTTAGGTCAATACCAAGAGGTTTCCCTTCATCTGGTAGATCCTGCCACTGGACTCATCCTCAAGTTCACATGTGCGTACTTACTCATGATCTCTGGGACCATCACCAGCACTATCTTTGGGTGACATTGTGAATGTCACCTCCCAAATTTAAGATAAATTTTGAACATCACTGACACAGAACCTATTCACCATCAAGTCACTTTGCAAACTTGGATTATATGTATTAACCTTACATGTGCTTCACATTACAAATGCTGCAGTTATTGCTTGTACACGAAAGAAAGAAGAGACAACAGCAAAAACACTGACACATTCATGATGGGAAAAAAAATAAATTTCCTTTACCATATAAATACAACTTCAGTAACACAGGAGTGAACTATTCAGAGTATAGCCTAATCTTTTTACAGAATATCTGTTCCTTTACAGTTAATTCAAAGCCTGCCAGTATAAGTAGCACTTCTGCCACTAACCATGGAATACTGTGCAAATGATGATGGCCAATACCCTATCAACAAACATTTGTGTCTGATATGTAGAGAAATGTCTGATGTACAAATTCTAAGCTGACCATGCACCACTCAGCACAGCTCACAAGTAACCCCGTGTACATCAAATAGAATCTTTGCCCCTTGTTGCTGTCATGTAGTGACATTCTATAGAAGGCATGCTGCTTCTGGCTCAGACATGTGTTGACACTAGGAAATAGATATTCTCATCTACATGTGCCGAGTATATATAAAGAAACTGTTGCAGTATCTTTGTAGCAGAAACCTTTCAGGTACCCATCATTTCCCCATTTAGCCTCTGACAGATCCCCATGTCAAGTATAGTGATGGTTATACATACCTTGGTATTTACAGGTAAAGAAGGCTGTACATTTCCCTACCTGTGGGCAATATAATCTCCCAAACCCTTATTATATCCTTGTCCACTCCAAAACTGTCAAATAAATCTTGCTACAAAAAGTTAAAGTGAGTTATCCTTTGCCTATACATTTGTCTCCCAGGCCCAGAGAATAAAGTCTTGTGTGATGCTGCTTTCAATGTTTTTCTGTCAAGAGCAAACATATCTGACCATAATGGGTATGGGTTCCACTGGATAGCCGGATACCTGCCTAGTGAACTGTGTATTGGTATTGTTGAGTTGGGAGAGTTTCTCAATAATCACCATCATGGGGGAATTATTGTTGAACTGTCTGTGGGAAACTTTTGATAAGACTGATGAGTCATTGATAATTTATCTGTTTTCTAATGACTTAGATGGTGTTTAGTTTGCCTTTAATTAAGTAAATGAAATCCTGGATTTCATAACTGTTAAGCAAGTGGGTCAGTTGTTACAGCAAACAGTGCAGTCTGGTGCCACAACATATTTTGCAGGACAACCCTTTCAGTGTAGCAGTATGACCCCCTATATAACGTTTGAAGAGCATTTATAAATCACTATGGGAAATTATATCCCTGTGGCAACTTTATTGTTCCAGTACTGCAAAAAGCTGTAGGCATTACCATATGGACACTTTCTTGGAATATAATAAGGAAAGCAAAGGGAGCAACTGTTTGTCCACTGGGTCACAGAAAACTCAGGAGACTGGTCAATAACTGTCTTCTAGGAGACTGGTCAGTAACTGTCTGCTAAGGCTGGTAATTTAGCTAGTACTGTGCTTATAACAATCATGGCCCAGTGCCAGGAGAGCAAAAAAGGAGTCTTCCTCATGGAGTACCTGAAAATCTACTATTCTGAAAAAATAAATCTTTAGATCCTGACAAAGGTCTTTAACAGGTCCACTAGCTAATGCAAACATGCCAGATGATTGAAATACAGCAGTTGTAGTAATCCTGTACTTATTGGGAGGGACAGATAAAATCCAGGGAACCCCAAGCTTGTTAATTTAACAGTAGTAGCTAGGAAAGCTGTATAAAGAATCCCTGGGTGAAGGCTGTTAGTGGATGAGGGATCAACAGTCTCCAGGACATCAATCAACATGAATTCATAACTAGAAAAAGCAGCCAGTCAAGTCTGATAAGTCTGATCAACGTTTATAACTTGCAAACTTGATAGGGCAGCACAAGCAGATGTAGTCAGCTTGTACTTTAGGAAGGCCTTTGACTTTGTCTTGCATAGGTAGCTGATGGGAAAACTGGGGTGCTGTGGTAGGACCAAGACTAAGGGACTCACTACCTGCATGGTTAAATGTTAGGACAAAGAAGGTTGTGGTGAGAGATACAATGTCAGGATTAAACAGCAGCACCCTGTGAAATGCCCCAGCCCCTCATCTCTTCAAGTGAAGACAAAATAAAAAGCTTTTCCAACAACACCACCACCAACAAAAAATTTCCATTCCTTCTACTGACACACCAACCAGATGGCCAGATGCATGACAAGCCCACCCTCCCTACCTGCTTCAGCCATTCAGGTCCCGTTTTTGTGCCCTGCCCCCAATCCTCCTTCCACTCCCCACATATATGTATTAAAAAATATATCTTTAAACTGTAGTACACAGCTTGCTACAAATGTAGCAAACACTTGCTACAGTTTATACCCTGCCTGCACAGAATCCTACAGTGTTCATGTATTAGTTTAAAAACAAAGTTTTCTTTTAAACTGTAGCAAACTGCTTGCTACAAATGTAGCAAATATTTGCTACAATAT
This sequence comes from Protopterus annectens, assembly GCF_019279795.1. Classification (NCBI taxonomy): domain Eukaryota; kingdom Metazoa; phylum Chordata; order Ceratodontiformes; family Protopteridae; genus Protopterus; species Protopterus annectens. The sequence goes on from NC_056734.1 coordinate 708,776,119, forward strand.
ATACCCTGCCTACATGGAGTACTATGGTGCTTATGTCTTAGTTAAAAAAAACACTTTTTCGATTATACTGCAGCAAACTACTTGCTACAAATCTAGCAAGCAGTCCCTACAATTTAGACCACATATGGAGGGCTGCAGCTCTCAGATTACACTGTAAATACAAAATTGTTTTTTTAAAGCTGGTATTATACTAAAGAGATAGAGATTGTGATGAAGGATGGCCTATCATGCCCCTCCAACTCTTTGCACCTTGGGCAATTGCCCCTCTCACTCCACAGATGTCAGTTTTCTGCCTAGTACTCAGCAGCATAATTATGCTGCTGAGTACTAGGCAGCATAATTATGTCACATGTTTATCCCACATATTTATGAGGGAGGGGAGAACAGGATCAGCCGTTTTGCTGATGATAAATAGATAGGTGCAGCAGTAGAGGAGGGGGTAAGGAGTCTAACAAAAGTTCTGATAAAGCTGTACAACTGGGCAGAAAGGTAGCAGATAAGGTTCATCGCAGGCAAATGCAATGTTATATATGTGTGCTACAGCAATGATGTTGTGAAGTGTCAGATGGGGAAGAGAAACTGATGGCAAATAAGCAAGAAAATGATTAATGGAACACCAGAAGCAGAATAAGAGATCAGTGGGAGCAGAAAGCTTAATGTGGGGGTGTGTCTCTAGGGAAATACATTCCAGAATGAAAGTGTTAATACTTCCACTCTACATGGTTTTAGTTTACAGAGTAAGTCTTCCTTAGATCACCAACATGTAATTTTATATAAAGACTTTTATGGACATTTTTTCAACTGCCTGCTAATCATCAGCCCTTTCCAGGCCAATTGGCCCATTTGTTCCCCATCACCAAACTGAGGGTCAGCTGGTAGTTGCCATCCTTATGTCCCTTCTTCCCCTACCCATACCTGGATTGCAAGAAAAGGGATGTGCCATGATCTGATAACAGTGATCACCTCTTCTCTCTGCAAGGGGCATTGCTGGTTCCTTGCAACACAATCAAGACTTTGTCTGCACTATGGAGCCAGGCTTAGTATGTCTGATAGAGGTGCTGTAGACCCATGGAGTGGACTACCAAAGTGAGTAGCAGAGAAGATATTCATGGAGGTATTCAAGAGAGCATGGAATGGGGGAGAATGGGGGAGAAGTAAAGCAGGGATGCAGGGGTTGTAAAATATTAAGTGCCTTTAAATACTATACTAGACACATTCCTTGTCTCTTTTGTGCCATTAAGTTATAAATAATGCAATATGCTGTCATAATCAGTGACAAAACACACAGCTAGTTAGTCTCCTGTAAGAGGTTAGCATCTGAAGCATTTAGTTTTAACTGAATTTTCCTTATTTGTGCTATGGATGTCTTTTATTTGTGCTTTTTTGATTGGAGAACATGGTACAAAAAAAATACTACTGCTACTATATGGTATGGCCTGTCTGTTTTTATATGGTGGAGACACTTGGTGTACTTGAGGAAATGTTCCTTATCCTAGGTTGCAGCACTAGTAGGGGTTATTTTCACAACTCTGATGCAGTCCCCTCAACAAAGGTGTGAAAGTCTTTGTACTATCCAAAATAATTGCTCTTTTTTTCTGCAGTATGGATTTCCTACAAACTAGCATTTTCATTGTGACAATGCTTGTGTTCTTATTTACTATTTTTGTAATGTAGCTGATTTACACTTTCAGTATTTGTATTTACATTATTGATTAAAAGATAGATTGATTAAAAGATAGATAGATAGACAGATCGATATACAGATAGATAGATAGATAGACAGACAGATATGATTATGTCTTGAGAGCCTTAAAAGCTAAAGAATTCTCTGTTTGTTAACCTGGCATAAATAATAGTAACATGTTATCTTAAATGTGATCTATAATCATCATGCCAAAATAAATGTTCTGCAAATGTACACATTTGAAAAGGATAGATAGATAGACAGACAGACAGACAGACAGACAGATAGATAGATAGACAGATATGATCATGTCTTGAGAGCCTTAAAAGCTAAAGCATTCTCTGTTTGTTAACCTGGCATAAATAATAGTAACATGTTATCTTAAATGTGATCTATAATCATCATGCCAAAATAAATGTTCTGCAAATGTACACATTTGAAAAGGTCTGGAATCTAGAGTGAGAAGCAGTCAAAACTATGAGAATGAAGACACAATAAGTATTAGAAATCATATAACAGGTGCTGCTTTGAGGATGCATTAGCTATACAGAATGGGCATTTGCAATCCTCTACTGCACTAAGTGTTTTATTTTACAAATATGTTGGAAAGAATGAGCACCACAATGCTTTTACAGGGCTGGTCCGAAGGATGGAATGCATTGCAAAGTTGGTACAAAATCAGTTCACCAGCAGAGGGCACTCACTTATCATTTTTCATATTCCAGGGATACACAGCAGCAGTTTGGTGATTTCCTGAAACCCACATCCCCAACGGTACCTTTTCAACTTCTATGCTCAAGAATTCTGGAGAAAGCCAAAAGTAATGGAGAACAAATGCACCCAAATCAGGGGCAGTTTGTATGCATTACCCTAGACAAAGGCCCCCAAATCAGGAGCAATTTGTAAACATTACTCTAGCTCACTTAAAAAGTCAATAGAACAATAGCTTTTGTATCAAGCATTTTCTGAAGAATAAGTAGGAGACTTAAATGTCTAGCAATATTGACTGACTGCAATCCTCAGTACTTTACCAGAAAATCAAAAACTTTTATGAGGGACAGGGCAAACATATGAGGCAAAGTCAGGAGCATTCTGCAAAATCAGGGACAATTGAAAGGCATGTCTCCAGTACTTCAGCATTTGAATATCAGGAACAATATATAAGAAGTGATGGTATTGTTGGTGGGGTCTAGATTAGATTACCATTATAATTGCTTTCAGAATTACTGCTACTTTGGTCTGTCTATAATTAAAGTCCCATGTTTTGTTGTCAGCTGAGGTGTCTTCGATGTGGAGTTTGCATATCATTCCAATTTCTGTATAGGTTATGGTAGGTGCTCCAGTTTATACCCACATTCTGTAAATGTGCTGTATCTGAAATGTCAAGCATTCAAATTGCCAATCAGTGTGTGTGTGTGTGTGTGTGTGTGTGTGTGTGTGTGTGTGTGTGTGTGTGTGTGTGTGTGTGTGTGTGTGTGTGTGTGTCAGTGTGTGTGAGTCAGTGTGTGCATGCATGTATTTGCTTATGTGTGCATGTGTTATGAATGAGAGTGTATGTGTGTGTGTTGCATTTAAGCATAGATATCCTGGAATTTAGAAACATGTGTTATATAGGATGGCCACGGTGGTGCAGCGGTTAGCGTTGCCACCTCACAGCAAGAGGTTTTCTTGTCTGATCCCCAGCTGGGGTGCCTTCTGTGCAGAGTCTGCATGCCCTCCCTGTGGTTGTGTGGGTTTCCTCTGGGTGCTCCAGTTTCCTCCCACATCCCAAAGACATTGGACACACTAAATTGGCCCTAGGTATGAGTGCGTGGGTGTGTGTGCCTTCTGTGGAAGGTTGGGCACCAGGCTGGCAACTCGACACAGTAAAACTCCACTGCCAATCATGAGCGGACAGGTGATCTGCAGTGGTGACCCCTAAATGGGAAAAGCCAAAAGAAGAAGAAGAAGAAGAAACATGCTTTACATAACAGCAAGCAGCTATTGCTGCGATGCACGGAGGCATGAAGCTGCTCAAAGATAATTATCAATTAACAAAACACAGATTCATGCCTCAAGCATTAACTAATTAAGAAGTTCTTGAATGGCAGTAGTGAGCATGTTGCTTGTGTGTGAGTATGTGCGTGCAGAAGCAAAACTGCTCTATCATAGTAATATGGGCTAACCCTAACCATATACCTTATCTTAATTAAAAATGTCTATAACACTACCACTACTACTACTACACAAGTCAAACTCACACACACACACACACACACACACACACACACACACACAAATTCACCACACTAGATCTAATGCCTCATCTAATCCTTACTGTAACTCTTATCTGTATATACTCATATGCACACACACGGACACACACACACGCACATGCACACGCGCAATGTAGAAGGCTTTCCTTACCACTGTGGACACATGCTGATCGAAGTTTAGGTTGCTATGGGTTAGAGCTTAGAAAGGTACTGTCTAGACTGTAATTTGCAGTGACTTACCGTTTGCCAAATGGGATAATAATGCACTTTTCTGCATATAGTTTAAGTCTATGGCTTTGGCACCAGTCATTTGTCTGTGTTAAACCCTTTTGTAATATGTCAGTATCATTAGTGGCCTCGATGATTGCAACCAGTTTGCAATCATCAGCGAACTTGGTAAATTACATGCTATCAACTTTCACCTGGACTTCTGAGAAGTAAATTTCAAATAACAGAGGACCTAGCACAAATCCTTGTGATACACCACTGGTAACTGATCTACTGGTAGAGGTGGAATTACTAACTTCTGTTCAACTAGTGTTTGTGTCTGTGTGTGTGTGTCTGTGTTTACACGCGCATGTGTGTGTGTGTGTGTGTGTGTGTGTGAGTGTGTGTGTGTGTGTGTGTGTGTGTGTGTGTGTGCGTGTGTGTGTGTGTGTGTGTGTGTGTGTGGACATGTGTTTACGCATGTGTGTGTGTGTATGCATGTGTGCACGCATGTGTGTGTGTGTGTGTGTGTGTGTGTGTGTGTGTGCACATGTGTGTGTGTGTTTAATGTCAAGGAAGTATGGTTTCAACAGCAGATTTGATGTGCACACTTCCACTCAAGAGAGCCATTTTATAAGTGGGGGGTGTTGGCCTGATGATTAAGGTGTTTACAAGGTACTGGGTTTGATTTTCACCTCTGAGGAAACTTGGCTAGGCTTAAAATGACCCACAAGGGCAGCTAGACTATTGCTAACCCATGAACCTTAACAAAATGACTGATCTGACCACCTTACATTGGGTGATGCCTCAGTTCATAATATCTCAGAGGCTAGCTGCAGTACAAGATGTTTACCCTACATTTCCCTGCTTCAGATAAAACAATGGAATCTGAATAAACTTATTTAATGTAATTTCAGAAACCATTTTAAGTATAAAGGAAGGATTTGTTCTTAAGGGACCCAGACTTTTTAATGCTGCTTTCTCACTGGGGACAACTAATAAATCCCATCTTAGGAAATATCTACTAGAAAGAGTGAGAAAGTCTTCCAAGACTTATTTTGCAAATTAACTCATTAGATCAGAGGAGGTAAAGTCAGCTTCTCTAGAACAAATATTATATCCCAAGATGAAGAGTCAGATATCTAGGATGAAACCCTTTAGAATGTGTTTAACAACCATCCTACTAATGGGCTTCATAGTTGCTTCATAGCTGAAAGCATAAAAAATATGTGAAAGATTCCCTTAATATGTAGATGAGCAAGTCAGCCTTATATTAAACAAAGTCAATAAAGATTACAATAACTTAGGGACTGGAAGAGTATTTACTCAGAAGGATGTATTTTCACATTAAACAGAACATTTAGTCTATTTAGTATGATACCATTTTCTCATATTAGCTCTCTTAACCTCTTTCAAAATAAAATAAGACCTTATTATAAAACAAATGATACTAAAGAAATTAACTTAATAGCTTTCATGCTGCAAGATTATGACCTCTGAGACTGGCTAAGAGGATCATCTCTCAATGAGAGAGAACTACTGCTGAGATGTACTACCAATGGTGTCTTCTGCTGTCATGTGAGCCAAAAGTGTGAAATGCTGATGCAGCCTGTTACATCGATCTGAGGGATGGTTGTTTAAGACTAAAGTGAGCATGTCTGCCTCTCTAGAACACCACACATTTTTTTACTCTGGGCAGGAACACAGCTGTATCCAGAATTGCTCATGAGAGACTCTCCATCTTCTGCAGTTTTGATCTTCTGACTTTGATTGCAGATTGCTTGCAGGACTGTATTTAAATTAATTACCTATTCTCAGTTACCGTTGCTAACCTGTGCAGTCAATAAGTGGTAATACTGCTGATAATACTCCTGATGGTTTATGTACCACGTTACAGTATTATATTCAGGATCCTTGACTAAACAGCTGTCTGGAATAACCTCTTATTTATCTTTATGAGCTTCTTTTTCTGGGGTGGAGACCAAAACTCATTGCATTTGAAAATCATGACAATGGACTCACAGGCATAATATGTGGAGTTTATTGTTCATTTCTGATTTGGTAAGCAGGGAATGAAAGGGAGAACCAAATCTAGAGGTAGTTGAAGAGGGAAAAAAAGGAGGGAGGGAATGAATGCTAGTATCTTTTAGGAATTCTTTGGCCATTAATTGTTTTTCTGTCATAGTTAAACTAAATAATTCCATAATTTATTAAATCTTGTGTATAAGAACAGGAATAATTCAGCTACTCTTATCCAAAACTGCCCTTAGAAATATTGTTGTATGACAGGGGACCTGATATAACCTCTGTACATTGGAAACTATGGCTGGTTATGAAAACACTGAATTTATTTATTTATTTATTACCATTTGTTTACCGAGAAAGTCTGACTGGGCTAAAAAAATAGCCCGTTTTCAGCGGAGGCCCAGGGAGAAAAGCTCCACAGTGATACAATGTAGTAACAGAAGAATATTATTATAGGGTAAAGTGCAGTCATGAAGATAAGGATAGATCTGAACTCATTTCACTCTAAATTGTAGAAATAATGGAGTTGGATATTTTATTTACCTGGATGCAGCAGAAAGGCCATAATGCAATACAGTAAATCGAAAGTGGTAACTATCCAGTTTGAATCACATTAATTTCCTATGGGAATTCAAAATAGGGTATGAAGACAGGCATCCTTTATGTCTAGAATCGTTAAGAAGACTTCATGTTTTCAGATAGGCAATAGGTCATGCAGAGTTAGCTTCTTGAACTTTTTTAAAGAAACTTCTTTACATTTGACAACTATAATATATATTTCTGTGCTCTTTCTTTATTTGAAAAAAAAATGAAATCTTTTTTGTCTTAGTGACTTTTTCTATTCTCTGCACATACAGAATATTTCAATGTACTGGCATAGTCAAGGAAATCTGACATTTTAGAATAGATTGGATGCTTCAAAGCTTTGTGGAGGTCATACCACTCCAGCTGGTCTAATATTACTATTTACTGCTGATCTGTACAAAAGAAAATCTGCCTGTTTTTTGCACTACATATAATACAATTGGAAACAAGTGAACTCTGATCTCGTTACTGTAAGAAAGATCTGTCCTTCAAACAAGTGACAGTAGGCTGTCGGTCTTGCCATCACCTGCTGCCTCCTCTCCTTTACCTGACATTTTTTAAACTATCCATGGTAGAATGAGCCTTCTGCACAAACTGTTGGGTGAAACGTCTCTTTAATGATTTCAATTGTTGTTCCCTGTTCTTCTAGCTGTTGCAGAACTTTCTGAAGTGTTGAGCCAGAAAGGAATCATTATCCAGGAGCACATTTAGGACCCTCCCTTTTACATCATCAGAAAAAGGTTGGTTCTTTACTTGTGCATGCTTCCTAATAACAGTGCAAGAAGCAGACATTCTAAAAACAGGCGACCTTACCTTATTCACCTTAGCTGTAATGTCTGTCAGTTTTGAAATCTTTAAATTTTGGCATCTGCAGTTAGCTTAGCCAATACATTAATCTAAACTACCAGATACATTATGTGCCATACGGGGGTTGGCAATTTAAAGGCCCAACATCTGCTACATCTGAAGTACAGACATTTTACCTTGGCCAAGATGCCTCCTTTTCATGTGCAAGTATTGGCATTAGTGCAGCACAGGCACCTGACCTGTAATAAGACTCTGATTTACTTGTTGACTGCTCAACCTACTTGATTCTTACAATGATTAAATTATGTTCCTGCGTGAAATTGGCCTTTTAAACAAAGGCATTTTTTTCAGGAAAGGAACCAAACAATGGAGAATCTTCACTATCGCCACCATATCATAACCCACAAGTAAGAACATCATTTCTAACCAGAGTATGCAATTACTTGGTCTTTTTCACACTCGGTTTATGATACTAAAGCACAAGCCATAGCTTCCTTCCTTTAATTTGTAACATTTGCTTTCCCAGAAGAAGAAAGTTTTGATCTAAAGTAAGATGCAGCCTTTTGCTTTATCTCTCTCTCATATATGTGTGTGTGTGTGTGTGTGTGTGTGTGTGTGTGTGTGTGTGTGTGTGTGTGTGTGTGTGTGTGTGTGTGTGTGGTTGTGTTATCACCTCATAGCAAGAGGTTTTTTTGTTTGATTCTTGGCTGGGGTGCCTTCTGTGCGGAGTCTGCATGTCCTCCTTGCATCCATGTGGGTTTCTTCAGGGTGTTCTGGTTTCTTCCCACCTTACAAAGACATGCACCTGGAGCATTTCTCCCTTGACCTCTGCTATATATATATATATATATATATATATATATATATATATATATATATGTTTGTGTGTATGTATTTATTATTTGTTAACCAGATAACTCTAAAGATTCATAGGCAAATACTAGGCTAACTGTCTTGATGGACCCTTTTGAGCCTAGCCTGTAACTTGAGGTCAGAATCAAACCCTGTACTTTGTGTCTATGAGCTAAAACCCTTAACTGTTATGTGAAACCCACCCTGTTTTAAGTGTCCCTTTTCAGGAGAGAATTGGAAACACTAATTGAGATACTTGGAGCCACATAGGAGGAAAATGGAGGGGGAGGAATCAAACTCTGTACCCTTGACTACAGTAAGTGACTACTTACCAGATGCTTAATGTTCTCTGTTAACTGCCAGAGAAAAACCCAGAGTAAATTAAAGTGCTCTTGTGCTATACATTTGTAATGGGTGTGTGATGATATTAAAATGATCATAATTGCAGTCTTTGCAAAAGGAAGACTATAAATGCAAGCATGGGGAATATATATAGTCTGAGCTAACGGCATCTCAAAATATTCCTCTTATTCCAAGACGCAGTGATCTTAGAAAAAGCAAAGTTCCCATTCAGAAATCTTTTAAAGGTATTACAGCTAGTTTTGAAATTCTCCATTTCGTTTGAAGTCATGCTTTGTTTGTGAGATGTATGAGAGTCAAATATGGTCTCACACCTTTAATATGAAACAATTATAGCCTCTGAACTCATACCTCCAGGGCTATCTTAGCTAAAATAGCATCCTAGGTAAAGGGAAGGGCCAAAGTCTCACCCCCCCCCCCCACTGTCCACTGCTCTACCTCTGCACATATCTCCTGGTGCTTCCCTGCCCCCCCCCTCATCCTAGTCCCTCAGAACCATTCAGATTACTTTTTTATAATCTTTCTCACATTTTGTCTTACTTTTCAGCTTTTATCTGTATCACTTCAAGACATCCTAACTGGAAAAGAATGCACTGTAATAAATGAGGTAGAAATAAGTGAATTAAGCTATGGGCCTGGGGACTAGTCCCAGAGAAGCAATGAATTCTAGATGTTCCGAGGTGGATTTTGGAGCTTTTTCCCAATCTTTTCATCCAGTGATGGCTGGAACAAAAGCCAGGAGTTGGAACAGAAATTCAATCTTAATTTTTTCTTTCAATTAAGAAACAAGTTGTATCTGACCAAATGGCAAAGCACAACAAACTGAGAGAACAAATGCCTTGGATACATAACTCATATCTGGTAATAATACTTACCTCCCTACTTCCTCAAAAAATGACTTTTGGAACTGCTATAAGCTTTGAAGCTTGAAAACAAAGCATTTAGACAAGACTTTGCCTCCAGGGAAGTACATTTAAACTATATTTAAAACACTGCACTTATCTTTACATTTAGATCAGTTTTGTGTGATTCATGTTGTATTTGTCCTATATCTGAAATTAAAGCAATTTATTGAAGTAATTGTTATAGCTGCAGTGCTTTATAGTATACTGTTTGCTAGTGGTTTCTGTGTTCTGCCTACATTTTTAAATCATTTCTGAGTGGGCTCTCATTTTATAGTACTTTTACTATTTCTCTTCTGAATCTGAAGATACAGCTATAAACTGATTTAGGTTTTACAAAACCCATTGTAATTTCTCTATGCTCTTCAGCAGATTATCAGTATTGTTGATCTAATTCCTTGTTTTAATCACTTTTCAAGTAGTACCGATTATTTTCTGAGCGCTAAAGTAGATTATTAGCTTTGCTTGTTTAATTTTGTGTTGTAATAACTTTTCAAACTTCAGCTTTGGCCAGTTGTGTGAGTTGTAAATAGAGGTTATGGTAATTAACTCCTCTTTCTCAGTATTTCATATTACACAAGCAATCAGCCATAGTTGTAGTAACTTTTCAGATTTAAAAGCTAGCTTTGGCCAGTTGTATGAGTTGTAATTGGAGCTTGTGAGAATTACACCCCCCCCCCCCCACTGTACATTATATGAACAGTCAGCCATCTTAGTCTTGGAACAACTAGAAGCTTGGAAGCTTGAAAACAAACCATTTGGACTACATGTTGCATCTAAGGAAGTATGGATAAACTACATTTAAAATACTGCACTTATCTTACCATTTAAAACAATTTTGCATGTTCTCTGTTTTATTTGTTCTGTATCTGAAGTTAAAGGCTTTAACTGAAAGCATTTTATAGTTGCAGTGCTTTATAATATATTATTTTTAGTGTTTCTGTGCTCTGCCTAGATGTTCAAACAATTTCTGAGTGGCATTCATTTAATTGCATTTGTAACTCTCGCTCTTCTGAATTTTCCCACCCATGCTTTTCCTGTTTTTAAATTTGGAGGGTTTTGATCTGCCTGTCCCCACTGTATAACTTGCCTTGGAAGCTCCTCCCATTCTCATCTTTGGTATACCTGGCCTTAGAAGCTCCTCGCAGTCTTATCTTCTGTGCTCATCTTACTGGTTACTGACAGATGAAACTAGAAAGGCCCTCCTCTTAGACTGTTAGTGTACTTTGAAATTGTCTTAAAGTGTGCCCGTGTTCCTCACTGCTGGCTTGTCTGTCTTTGAATCACCTTGTAATTACTTGTAACATATTGTTAGATTTGTAAAATAAAACACAATCCCAGCTGAACCTCAAGCTGATTTGTTTCAGGTACCTTTCCACTTATGGCTAACTAAAGTATGTGGTTTGTCTTAGATAAAAAACACACAGGAAGATTTAAATTGCAAATTACTTGTAGCTAGTTATTTGATTTGTTTTAGATACCTTTTCACTTTTAACTAACTAAAGTGTATTTTTACACCAATAAGACTAAGCCTGCAATTTTAGTGGTACAAGAAAGGTGGCCTGGTTTGTCTGATTTGGAAAACATATGTGAGGAGGGCTTAACGTGAGTATTACTTGTTGTAGCTGACTGGAACCTTATCAAGTTTGACTAACCAAAGTGTGTTTTTATATTAACAAAATTGAGACTGCAGTTGTAGTGACAGTAGAAATATAGCCTGGTCTGTCTTAATGAAGAAACTCACAGGAAGGCTTAAAGTGAGATTGTTTCATCAGCCAGAGAGCTTTTTAGGGACTTGGATGTTTGGTGCTAATCTGCACTTATGACCTACTTTTGCTGTGCTTTTACATTAAGGACTTCCGGGATCATCCATCTTGTAGCAGAAGATGGTCTCTCAGAGTTGGAAAGTACCCCAGAGAGCTCAAAGTGTAGTTGTTCATGGCCAGAGGGCACAGGAACTAGATTTTAGCTTTTTTCTGTCTGTTATAAATTAGGTGCATTTGTGAGGTGCTGCTCACCCCACAGTGGCAGTTAGAAGTACCCTGTATAGTAGAAAATGCTTAGTTTTGTAAAATTTACCCATAAAGCTAGTATTTAAGACTTTAACCTGTAATGCAGAAAGGCTTTGCACGACACTAAGCTTAAGTCATCTAGTTAGTAAGTCAAACAGTGCTAATACCAGATCATAGTACTATCTGACATCTAGCCTTAACCCAAGACACCACTCAGGTTGACCCTGTAAAACCAAGTCCCTAAAGCATAGCAGCTCTACCCTAATACAGACCCAAAATGGATATGCAATTTCCTAATATCTCTGTGGCCAGCTTGGCAGATATGGGCATCCTGAGACAATGTAGCAATTGTCTCATAAACTCAGGCAATCTTTTAATCCTTAAAGAAACTAACACAGTATGCAAGAGCTATACATACGTAACTTCTTTGGAGGCAAATATCTAGTTTACAAACAAGGTTGTCAAGAACACACACACACACACACACACACACACACACATACACACACACTGCATCCTTCACACATGCCTCTTACGGAACACACAGACCTTCTTACAATGAGGCACTAAAAAGAAATCTTTCCAAACCTCATCGACCTTCTAAACCATCAAACAGCAAGACCTGTCCTCAACAATCACTAAAACGCACACCAAAAGCACAACCCAATACCACATACACGCTTACTCCCAGTGATGTACCAAGAAAAAAGCCCACAACACAAGCAAGCACTTTACCTAGTATCTTGTCATAGGAGTTTCTATTGTACGACACACAAATGCCCCTTTTACCAGACCGGGCAAGGAGAAGATAATAGTTAGTTGCCTGTCTGGAGCGAGGATCTGAGCTATCACATGTATACATACTCAAGTCACTGCACCACAGGTACCAATATGATTCTATCATAGTCCCTGTGGCTGGAAATGACCTCAGGCATACCTCACTGGACTATATGAAAAGAAACATTATGGACCCTTCTGGATATGTGTCACAGACAAGTATGTGCCTTTCATTAAGCAGCATTCTACCTTCACCAAGGATAATGCCACTGTACGAACAGAAAATTATTGATTTTAAAAATTGGTTTAGTTTCTCGGGTCACTCCAGGGGTATTCAATATTTATCAGCATGGGAGGACATGGCTAACAGAGAATGTGGACATCTGTGCTGTTACCGAGACTTGGTTTAAAGCCACAGAACGTACTCTGTCAGTGCAAGGTACAGTGCCTTCCCCACACTTCTTTAATAGTCCACAACAATATCCCCAATTGCCTCCTAAACAGCCTAAAACATGAACTAGCAGCACCACTTGAAGCACTAGTGAACTACAACCTCAAAACATGTTACATGCTGGGTGAATGTAGAGTCCCAGTGATCATCCCTCTTCATAAGGGTGGACTGTCAACTGACCCCAGGAACTACAGATCCGTCAGTCTGACAAGTCTAATATGCAAAGCCATGGAATGAATTATCATGGAAATGATTAGCAAGGGCATTGGCAAGCCACAGATACTGGACCCATCCCTGTTTGGTTTGGTTAAGGGAAAGCCTTAGCTACTCAACCAGCTAAACTTCTTTGAGAGGGTCAACAAAGGGAAATGGTGCATACCACCTAGCTTGATCTGGCCAAGGCATTTGATTCAATATCCCACTCAGGTATTATTTACAAAGTGTTAGAATTTGACATAAATCCCTAGATAACTCACTGGATTGCTGGCTGGCTAACAGCTAGGACCCAGGATGTCAGGATCAGTGGGATTACCTCCACCAGGAGATCTGTCACCAGTGGAATACCCTAGGGCTCTATGTTGGGCCCACTCCTGTTTGGCATTTACTTTTGGAGGTCAAGGCTACTGTCAAAGACCTCTGGTTCATCAAGTTTGAAGATGACTGTAAATTAGGAACTATCAAAAATTCCCTACACAACACCGTAATTCTACAAGAGGGTCTAACACAAACAAATGACTGGTTTCAAAGCCAAAGATTAAAACTCAATGTAAAGAAGTACATTATGGTGCCCTTTGGGAAATTGTCCACCAAAGCTAATTACTCTATCAGTAAAACACTCTTAAAAGCTGACCAACTAGTTAAGGATCGAGAACAGTAATCTGGCCTTCAATCAGCATGTAGCCAAGAGAGTAAGAAAATTATTCTATATTGACCAACTGATAAGCAAGGATATGGCATCCATATCCAAGGAAGTTATAGTACCACTCTACTCGGCCCTTATCAAACATATCATTGATTGATTAATTCCTCCTTTGACATGTACCTAATCCGGCACTTGCATAATTTGGAATGCCCACAGAGGTTCTTCCAGGGGGAACTCAAGGTATAAATACATTGTTCTAACCAGATTGCCTTAAAGACCTATATATGTATTCAGTCTCCTACAGGTTACTGAGAGGTGATCTATGCCTAGCAAAAAAGGCATCCTGAGATCCATTTCTGATGGATCTGTTGCACATCCACAAAGCAGACAGCACCAGAAATACTAGATCCAAGGACCTGAACTTTGTCTGTGACATAAATAGAACATGCTGTGGAGACCGATATGTGTCTCAAAGGATCCCCACAGTGTGGAATAAGCTCCCCATCCATGTAAAGCAGGATTCATTCCTGACCCTGTTAGAAAAAACCTTGATCAGTAGATTAGATATAGCAAATTCAATCTTGGTCTCACCCCCCATGTCTGATGGACAGAGGTCAACAGTAAGTAAAGTAATCTCCTACTAACCTACCCTCCCACATAAACCTTAGCTACCTCCTTATTAACATGCCCACTATATAGGCTTCAAAGTAGTCAGGGATAAAACGTGGTTGGATTGCACAGTCAATGAACCTATGAAATAGATACTTTCAGTGTATCTTTCTAGTGTTAGATTGGCATGAAGATTCAAATGACCACAGTCATATATTTCAAGTGGTTGCTATCAAGCACATATACAGCAAACAGCCCCACCCCCTCCCAACAGTTACAGCCCATTCTGTATGCACTTCAGACATCTGATTGTTCTAAAAAGTGATAGCCATGTAACATACTTCAGCTTTGTTTCACACAAATAGCTATACATTAACATTTTCTAAATTGATTCACACAAATCATATTAATCATTTAAAGCCAGAATAATGATCAAACAACAGCAGTTCATCATTTTCCTTCACAGGCAAACTCAGGAATTGTCACCAAGTTGTCATTATACATCTCAGAAGTCATATAGAAATAAATAAATAAATAATTAAGCAAATCAATCAAACTCAGCTGCTTAACAAAAGAATCAGGGACAGAGCCCAAAACATGTTTTTTGGGGGGGAGGCAATGGCCCCAGCTCAGGAGCTCACTTTAAATATTGTTTATTTTACATACTTAGTTGATTGAATAACAGGTTTTGCGTGCCATGCATTTTCTGAAGAATATGAAGTCTGAAACTCAAACACCTATTTTCATTTAGTGACTGCAACCCTCAAAGACTTACCTGAAAACTATTTCACAAGAAACAAATCAAAAATAAGAGACAAACTCTGAGACATTTTGTGAAATCAGGGAATAGAACAGATGCCCCTTTTGCCCTGTAAATTTGTCCACTGTCTATATCTAGTTGTCTGCCAGGATTAAAAAAATGAGATGTCATTTCTGATAATCTTTCAGAAGTAGATTTACATAATTTTTGAGTGACTTAGTTTAAATCAAGTTTTTCAGTTACAGATGTTGAAGCAAGTTTTACAATCACTGATGCTTTCAATAATCGACTTTCTCTATTCAAATCATTTTGTTTTGATATGCATTAGTTCAGCCACATGAAGCAGATCCCTAACCTAAGCTTTCTTTTTCTCTCTCTGTACAAAAACATATGAATATGCTTGCAGAGGATGGCTGTTGGTTACTTGAGTGCTTCCATGTGTTGCAGCTTGTTCTGTGCAGCTGCCCTACCATACCTTTGCTCCTTCCTTTTCCAACACTTTCCGAAGTTATCTGGACTTCTATGATAAGGCTTAAGGAAAGTATTCCAAGATCTGTTCACTTACAGGCATTCACTTTCTGTTCTTGAGCACATTTCTAGATATGTAATATTCTTTGCCATCTGAATGTCTGCTGTAGGTATGTGAATATAATATATTAGGAGGAAACAAAATGTCCTCATTCAACGATTAAACAGACTTAGAGCAAGCACTACCACACTTGAGCCCTCTTCTATTTAAATTGTATTTTATTTATTATAGTGAAATTACTATATTAATTTTACATGGACCATTTTCAGACATAACCTAGACAGAAGGCATAAAACCAGTTGGTAATTTTAGAAGTAGCTATATTCCCAGCAAGCACTGGTCCTTAAAAAGACCTCACTAAAGTCAGCTGTCCAAAATACAAAACAAAAAAAAAATGCATGCAGCATAAAGTTAGTTTATATTTCACAATATTTCCCTAAATAAAACCTACCTTACACTGCTCTAACTGGTTAATAGCAGTTCATATATTATACTATCTGTGTCCAACAGCCTTCCACAAAAATTCTTTTTTCCAAGCCAAGTGTTTCAGAACATATTCTTATCTGTTTTAACATGCTATCTACTTTAATGAAGCCAACATTTTACTATGAATATTTGACATTTTTTTTTGTTAAAATGCATTCAGACTTGAAATATCATAAAGAATACACATATTTAGTAGTTGGGACTCGGTGCATTGGCATATTAGGCACATTAGACCATTAGGAAGAGCATTTGGGCATAGCCAGCAGGGATATAATAGACAAAGCAAAGGGGTAACAACAATATCCAAGAGACAATTTATGGAAAGGCAAATATTGAGAGTAAAGGCTCACAACTGGAATTATAGCTATACAACAAAACATTTGTCAGTTATAGAATAAACAATTTAGAATGCATAGCAAAGATAAAATAAAATAATTATTTACAAGTTAGAAAGAAAGGTTTAGCAAAATGGAACATATATAAGTTCATGGACAGTAAGTATGATCCTTAGAACTAAGAAAATGCAGGTATGATTATGAAATACATGCTAACTCCAAAACTGCCACAACTTAGCAGACTTTAAATTAGTATGTATAAGTAATGGAGCTTTAGGTGGTACACCATGAATATCAAGTGATGGGGGGGGGGCTTGCCCCCTTCAAAAATGCTGTTTATCTGTAACAGCAATGTTGAGTTCACTATAACTGTTTGTGTTTGTGGACTTACAGTACTGAGTCTTAAACTTCCATTAGGACAGCCAGTGACGGGGTTTGAAGTCTAAAGTACAGTGTCATCTGTTTAGGTTTGAATGACAGACTTTGTATTGGTTTGCCATTCTGCAGTTTGAATCTAAAGTGGAAAAAACACTGCATCCTGAGAAATGGAGAAAGTGAAATGGGAGCTCATTAGTTTACTGCAACAAAAATGTAAGAATCGTGTTTCTTGAAAAAGAAAGATGATGGAAAAGACAATGAAGATAAATAAGGACAATGCTTGTACCTGAACATCACATATATGAAGAAAGAGTTAAAAATAAAATGAGATGGAAAATAAAGGCAAGCACAAATGCAACACAAAAAGTATAATGCTCATATAACATATTCACCATATGATGCATACACTTACAAGGGAACCTGCAAGATATATGAAAATGAGACCTAATTTCTTAGTCAATAAAAGCAATTTGAGAGAAAGATGAATTTAAACAGTTGCTCACTACCAGTGTCATGAAAATTGGTCAAGAAAGTCAAATGCCAGCTTTCCAAGATGGCTGCACACTGATCAACAGCTTAACTTCAGATCTCCTGGTTTTAAAAAAGAAACTGAAAGACAAGAGCCAGGAAATCTATCATTTTTAATAAATTCATTTAATGGCTAGTAAGTAAACTGCATAGATGCCAGCAAAAAAGAAACTAAGAGAGCATGAAAACAATCAACTAGAAAAGGTGAAGATAAAACACTGAACAGGAAGACTCCTGCAGCTGCTCAACAAAAAGCAGTTCATGCTCCAGCTTTGATGCAAGACATGACTTCTAGTAATCTATAGAAAAAAATAAGTTAAATATGCTCAGAGATGATTAAAATAAATTAAACACTAACCCCAGGATTTAGTAATCTTCCGTGTGAGACTAGAGTAGTCTTACATGGAAGCGCCAGTCTAAGAGTATGATGGCAGCGTCCCATGCATATTAATGAGGGCATGCTGCCTCAACTCTAAAGCTTACACAGAGCGTGGACGAGTGTTGGGGGCATGTCGGACTGCCGAGCATTCCAAAAATCCACGCCCCTGCAATGATGAAACTCGAGAAATGTCGAGTTACATGAGCGAGTCCACTCACATGTGTACATTGTAACACTATACTCCCCCATATGTTAAACCTCATACAAATTTAAAAATTAAAAAAATTTTTTTTTTGTTTTATTTCCGATATAGCTGCCCGTATTTGCACGTGTTTGCATGGGTTTGCCCATTGCTTAGCTACAGTTAGCAGCTTAGACACCGAAGAAGATAATAAGAAAAATATATGCAAATTAAGCAAGATAGTGTAGTGGTTAGAGCCTTCGCACAAAGAGGAGTCATTCCCGGTTTAAGTCCCACTACTGCACGTTCCATTTTCTGTTGGAAATCTGTATACAAAAATATTTCCTGACATTTATCATGTATAGGTTTTGTAAAAAGCATTCAAATGTTATATGTAGTAGTGAACAAATTATATATATATATATATATATATATATATATATATATATATATATGTGTGTGAAGGTGAAATGGTTATGTATTCTGAAGCATGAGTAACTTATTTTAAGCAATATAAAGCACTGCTAAGCATATTTTACCAGTATTGAGCATATTTAAATCCAATTGCTCATAGCTGAGCACCGTGTTAACAAGTGCAATGTCTTTGCATGCAGCTGCGCACCGCGCCAACCAGCGCAACTACAACGTATTTACACATAGCTGTGCACTGCACTAACCAGCGCAATGTCGGGCAACGTCGAGCAATCTTGGGCAAAGTCGGGCAAAGTTGAGCAAAGTTGGCTAAATACAGCCACACCTCCTTTACTGTACCTTAACCATTCAGGTCTGGCCAGTAGGAAAATAAAAAAGCAGTGACAGGGCTCGAACTCAGGATACTGTACACTATAGTCACATGACATAACCACTAAGCCATGACAGCATTTCATAACCATGCACTTTCAACAGACACATATCTATCAAAGGAATTTTAAACATTGCCAACATCAGCTAAGCAGGTGTGCCTACAGCTGAGTTTTTTCAAAACTGGCCAATCACAAATAAGTGCGGGAAATGAGGCATATTTAAGCTCCACAGGTGGGAATACTTGCCATAACTGGTTGTAGCTCCCTTCTGCAGTCAGCATGGCTGGTGTTGGGGAAGGCACTCGATTTCGAGCGCAGTGCTGGGGCATTGAGGAGTCCAAAGTAATGGTTTGGCTCCTTGACCACAATCATGAGGAAAGACTCCTGCAGGGCCAGTACCAGGGCACGCAATATAAAACGGAGGCCTGGAACAGTCTTGCTCGTGATCTCACCAGTGCCACTGGCATTCCTCAGACTGGTGAGCAGGTCAGGCACCATTATTCTGACCTGAAGCAATGTAAGGAGGATCAACTGGACCAGTGTATACAGGAGTCCCATGCGATGCCTAATGCCCCAGTACTGAGTAAGTAGCCATTGTATTAAGTAGTTAAGAATTGCTATGCTTGTCTATACTATGAATATGTATGTCTCAATATCACTGCATTTACTTCACAGCTGCAGGTGTCTGGGCTATGAATCAGCAAGCCCATGAAGATAGGTTGCAAAGGCTGTGTCATCAGGCAGGTTAGCAATTATTCTGCATGTACTGTTATATAAAATAAATGAGAGAGCCTTCAAAAAGTGTTTTAACCCAATAAATAAAGGTGTAATAATCCTTTAATAAATGTATAATTCCTGGAGTGCGTCTGTGTCATTTTCTTTGATATGTTGTTGTACTGTTGCATTTTACAAATAGTACTGTTGTACTTGGGTAGGCCCATATAACGTGGATGAAGGGAGTGCCAGTAGCTTTTATGCATATTTACAGCCCTCAACTGTTGGTTCATGCCCAGCATGTACAGGTTAATCTGGCACATGAGTAGCTTGGTATTGTGTTCTCCAGAAATATCAGTGTGCTGCCAGAAATGTAGGGAGCTGTTAACATATAACTGATACTTTCACCTGAACATATCTAGATAATTATATGAAAGTAGAGCTGTCAGTGTACCATCTTAGCAGTAGTGTGTGTGAGCAACTCTCAAAATATGTAGCAGTAACATCTGCATTTTGGACAGTTTGTATGTAAGATACATCTCATGTATATAATCTAGCAAAATCCAATTGCACAATATAAGGACATTGGGTAGTGTAATAATACATGTAAGGGACATATAACTGCAGTTAATAGGAATGTAGTGAAAATTAGAAGGATATATAAGTTGTTAATTGAGCTATATTTTTCCATCCTACTGTATGTGCATAAAAAATGCAATTCCACACCTCAGTCGGTATGTCTAATCTCAAAACATTTGTTGGGACATATGTCATATTGGTTTATAAATATTTGCATTTATTTCTATGCATATGCCCTGTTAAAATACCACAATATTGGTGGCCTGTTGCCATCAATTCAACCTGCATGCTGTTGTAATGTCCACTATTGTTCTATATATGTATGTGTTATGCTTGCTTTTCAACTGTTGAAAATCTGCTGTGTTGGGTTAATGGGAATACTTCTGCATGCTTTTATAACTAATTGGGAATACTGTTGACTGTTACTAACCCATATCTTTATTAAACTCTCCAAAACATAGTCCGTATGGGAAGGCCGGTCCCAGCAGACCCACCTGTCCCACCTCAGCTAGCCATGGCACCTGGCACCAGCAGGTCCAGTGTCCAGCCTGGGACCTCCTCTTCCATTGGCCCTGTGCCACCTTCAAGTGGAAGCATTGCAGGGGATGGGGTCGACCCCCCCCATGAAAGCGTGGGCAGAAGAGGGCCACCTATCACCCTTCGAACACTCCGGGCTGTGGTGCGTAGAGAGATTGAACGTTCTGTGGAATAATCTCTACGCCATCTTGAGGCACGAGTAGTGCAACTCCTGGGTCAGCCTGCCCCTCCTACACAGCCCCCAGCACAGCCACCCTCTGGGCTGTGAAGGTGCAGTGGTGACTGCCCATGGGTGGGGACCTCAGTCCCACTGTTTCCATCTGCGGGCTCATGGGCTTGCAATTTCCAAACATCCCTCCCCGTCAAAGGGGTTCACGCACCACATGTCATATACCGCCCCTGTATGCGTCTTTTTTGTCTTGTCTGTTTACCTCCCCAACCTACCTCCCCAAATATACCTACTTCCCGTACCTCACATTCTACTCTCACCTGAAAAAAAAAAAAAAAGATCAATCTGCTCCCCAAAAAAAATTACTCCCCATACATAGCTGCCCATTTTGCACACATGTCCACTGGACACATAAAATGTAATTTAATTGGCATTACAACATACTTTGTTGTCCTCACCCCTCTCTCAGGGGTTGAAGGTTTCACATCTACCTCCAAATGTATTCCATATGCACAGCTGTTGCTGTTAAAGAAATGGGCAGCTATGGACCTTCCCTACACCCGTCCTGCACATCCCGAACTATTTTCCATACTGTCTTTCCCTCTTTGTGCCCCTTTTTCACAACTTTCCTATCTCCCCATTTTTCTTTTCTTTCAAAGAAATGAGCGTGCGGCTTAGCGGGAGTAAGCACTATTAAGCAGTAGTTAGTGGGTTTGCACGAGTGTGCGCTTGTTTACGCTTAGCTAAGCATTGCACAAACCCACTTACAACTGCTTAAAAGTGCCGTAATCACTCTGTATGTGAGGGCCCTTGTTCTGCTCAGGAGCAAAATAAAACACCTCTGTCAGTCTCGAACCCCAGACCTTGTACACACTACACAACATGAAGTACCACTAAGCCATGGTAGATATACAGCAAGTTGGTGCTGAAATAAATATATCATGCATCAGAATGAGTGAATGTAAAGGAAAAATAGGCATGCCATACCACACAACTTGTTCTGTGGATCTTTACCAACTGTTGTTGTGAGATTACATTACATGACTGTGATAAGAGAAGCAGCCATTCTAGCAGGAAATAATGTTACAGCATCACTTTACAACCCCACACAGTATCACAACAGGACAAACACTGGCATATCTGTTTAGGGCAGAGGCCATACCTCCCAACTGTCCCTAATTTTCAGGGATGTCCCTGATTTTGACACAAATTTTAGCTCTGTCCCTCTGAATCCCTCCTAAAACTACTGACTTTGGGCAGAAAGGTGGTGAATTACACTTAATGAATAATGACGATAATTAAGAGTTAGACACTTCTTTTACTTCAGAAAAGGTGTATTAATTCATATGCTCTGATTCTCTCAATGTTTCAACTTAATGGCACTAATATTTTAAAGGTGTCCCTGACTTTTTCTTTACTTTTCCCTGAGTCTGTTCAAATATGTACCTGAGTGTTTGAGAGGTCTGGCAGAGGCAGAAACACAGAGGTATATCAGCCTTTCTGCTGTTACACACTGTGCAAAAAGTTTTGGAAGGAGTTTCGGAAGCATACCCTTATGTAGGAATACAACACTGAAATACAAATGGATGTAGCCATGTACTTGTAGCAACCAACTGTAACAATGCCATTGCTCTATTGCTGAAAAGACCTGTGTGGTGCACAGACAAAAAATAACAGGCTATTCTCTGGCTACCATGTGGATAGGTCCACAGTTGGGAGTTACGCAGACAGACTACTTGCCTTGATAAACTAACATGTACACAGCAACCCTGTAAGTCCAGCAAGATAAAATCCACACAATAATACTTATGCTCTCTGCACTTCTACACCCCTACCCAAATGTAGAATATACCTGTGTGTGCAGGGTCTACTAAGGATGTAGGCAAGTATACTCACAGTACTGTAATGTGTCCAGTTTTTCTGAGCAGCTTGTGCTAATGTCAGCACTAAAAAAGCACAAACTGTTTAGAACTGAGTAAATGAATATTCACAGTATAGCAGTTCACAAACAATTCTTGTGCCAAAGGAATACATCTCAATAACTAGCTTTGTATGGCAGTTAATTGTAAAAGTTGAAAAGAAAGTACATCTTTCCATGTATCTTGGGGTAGCATTTTGTGGGGTGAGTACACTTCTACACTGACAAGTGGGTACTGGAAGCAACAACATTAGGTCTGAGTACAAAATGTAAATCTCTGGCTACACCCCTGGCTTCTGATATAAGAACTATACAAACCTTCTGTCTTAAACAATGATGTCCTCAACAAACAAGGATGATCTCCATCTTGGAAAGCTGAAAGGTCCACGCCTACCTGAGTTAGCAATTTATAGTACTGGGTTGCTATGACAGTGATTACTGCAATTACTACACAGCAGGCTGCATGCAATTAGCAAATGGTGGCCACTCCATCACATGCTCATGTGCAAATACCTACAAAAGCAGGCTGAAATCTCTGCGAGAGAGGGGAGAGAGAGAGAGAGAGAGAGAGAGAGAATGAACGAACTGGCATGTAGTAGATGTTATTGAAGAATAGTCTACATAATGTGAACCATTCATATGTGGCAGCAGTACTTATTTATGCATTGATGTTCTGCTTAAGTACTGCTATGGACAATACAGTGTGTACCTGTGGGCAGTGGGACATACCTGTGAAATGTGTAGCTCAGCATTAAATGTCAAAGATCTGATCCATGTTATCTGTGTTCTGTACAGTAGTGTGGCCAATGGCTGTTGGGGGGATTAGTGCTGACATTCTATAAGTGTGACAGAACAACACATGCATGATAGTCATACTAAAGTGTAGCTTAGCATTGGCAACTGCTGTAGCAGTCTAGTATGCTTATCTAGCATTTGTAGCCATATATACCCCTCCCAATGTTAGTGTGTGTTCATATGTGACACCTGTTTGTGTTGCAGCAAGGCCCAACAGTTCAGCTGTAAGGTCCAGGGACTTACAACAGTGTGGACCTTGTGTGTGTATGCCACATACATACGGAGAAATATATATGTGTCATATATATTCACATCTGTATATGTGCATAGAGCAGGGAACATATTGCAACTGTTTGTGAAGGGTGGAGATATATATGTTGGTGAAGGTTAGTATGCGCATATTTGTATGTAGGTTTTAGTGTGTGACAAACAAGACAGAATACAGTGCTGGTATATGACATGTGGTGGTTAAACACTGTGGGTGGTTTGTTCAGTTTGCAATGTTGAAGCCAGTGAGGCCTGCTAAAGCTACATGTAGCCATATATGCCCCCCAATGTTAGTGTGTGTTCATATGTGGCACCTGTTTGTGTTGCAGCAAGGTCCAACAGTTCAGCTGTGAGGTCCAGGGACTTACAACAGTGTTGACCTTGTGTGTGTATGCCACACACATATGGAGAAATATATATGTGTCATATATAGTCACATCTGTATATGTGCATAGAGCAGGGAACATATTGCAACTGTTTGTGAAGGGTGGAGATATACATGTTGGTGAAGGTTAGTATGCGCATATTTGTATGTAGGTTTTAGTGTGTGACAAACAAGACAGCATACAGTGCTGGTATATGACATGTGGTGGATAAACACTGTGGGTGGTTTGTTCAGTTTGCAATGTTGAAGCCAGTGAGGCCTGCTAAAGCTACCTGAGCTGTGAACACCTTCAATGCATTTATCCCAAGACTATGCAATTTTATTACATTACTGTAGACCTCACATCCTTTGTATAATTGATATTCTCACTATGAAAGGTGAAATGCATATGTGCCTACATATATATGTGTATGTACACCAATGGACGTGTATATGTATATGTATATATATATATATATATATATATATATATATATATATATATATATATATATATATATATATATATATATATATATATATATATATATAGTTATATATACTCATACACACCTACATCTACTTGTTGCAATAGATTCTCTGTACTGTTGACTGACTGTGATGATCAATGTGTTTGTGAATACGTCAAAGATATGTATCTGTGGGATAGCTTAGTGGGAAACTGTTTGTCATGGTATTATGGGTCCTTACTTTGATCCTAGCAAAAGCTGTGTATTCTGTTGCTAGGCAGAAAAAGTGCTATTGCATACAGTGTGATTAAGTCCCTTGGTTTTAACTAGGGTGTGTCATTGGAGGCTAAAGCACTACATCTATGATTATTGATTGGTACTGATGTTGAATCCAAATCCTGTGTGTACTGTAGTACTACTTGAAGCTCTGGGCCTGCACATCAATGTATGGTGTATGTCCACATTGCTTGCATCCACTGTTTTGTGTGGTCCCTGTATTCATTACAGATTACATTTCTCAAGATTAAGGTTGTATAAGTACTGATGCACAGTACTGTATAGTACACACTGAAAGCTTATCTGGGTTTTCATACCTTTGTGTCCTGTAATTATGTCTGATGTGTGTGTGGGTATGTCTGTAACATGTCCTTTGACATATGTGTGGTAAAACATATAACTGCTTATCTAGCAACATTCATAGTGTACTACAGCAGTATGCAACCTATATTCCCAATTGTGCACATATTTTGGCCACATGTTTGCCATTAACAAGTTGTGTGGTATAATAGTAATACATTTACTGGACCTTACACTCATTGTGATGGATGATATATTTCTTTACACATCAGCTTGATGTACATCTGCTGTGGCTAGGTGGTGCATCGTGTTGCATACAGTGTGCCAGGTACTCTTGTAGAGTCTTATATAGTGATTTTATTTTGTTGCTGTGCAGAACATGGTTCATTAGATAGAGAGTGAGCCAGGCACTTTCAAGTAGTTGTGGGGTGAGCAGTGATAAGTGGCAGTTAAAGTGCTTCACTCTCAGTTAGCTAATAAGTTGCTATATATGGCAGTTCAGTGATATCTGTATTGTATAATGTTAAATGTGCCATATGACTTGCTCAGACATATTTTCATATTTATGTCTTCCATGGATCATGGCGCATCACAGAAACCCTAGTTACAGTAGTGCTGAAGATGATATAATTACTAGCAGTATGATTAAGCACTACAGTCTCATGTTCTCACAAACCAGCCAGGACCAGCAGGAGCGTACTGCAATGTAGCAAGATGTTGTCTGTAGGGTAAATGAGGTAGGCCTGCATAACCAGACATATGAGCAGGTAAGCCACCACTGCAGTGATCTTCTCAGACATGTCCGTCAGCGTGCTGCTGATGTGTGGAGACAACAGCTTGCAACAGGAGGTGGTGTTAATATCCATTCCCCCCCTCACCAGAGTGGAGGAGCTGCTCCTGAGCCTGGTGGCACCTGTCCAACGACAACAGCAGCAGACAATACACCATGATGGAGGTTGGAGCCACCCAGCAAGCACACATCGAGCATGCAGGTAACATGGCATATCTGAAGACTACTGTTATCTGTATTGGTAGATCATGCATATGTGAGATGTGGAGTGTGTCGTTAAAAGATGTGGAGCCTGTTGTTGTGCAGTATTGATCATTTGGAACATAATCTGTAGCCCTGTGAATGTAAACTGTTGTACTGCAAGATTGCAAACACACAGTAGCAATGCCACAGTTGTGGCCACTGACAAACTATCTCATCTTTATGTCGGTCCATCTGGGGGTGACATCAAGGCAGAGGACAGATGCTGGTGAGTGTCTTCTACATTTATTATTGTAAATAAAAAGTGCATGTCATAGTTAAGGTGTAGGCCATGTACACATGTAACACACCTACTCATAATGCATGCTGTGCATGTTTGGTGTAAGACCACGCACATCTCACTAATGTGATTAGCTGCCTCAAACACATGCAATACCCAGACCATCTCAAACAAATGTGGCTAGACTGTAGTGACCATTGGATAGGAACAGTTGATACTCAACATGCACATAACATACACATCTATGTCATACACAGAACATTTTAACATGCTACACATAAAGGATTCCCAAACCGTCTGTAAAGACGCACTCCAGTATCCAAAATCTCATCCACACATTACACATAATATACCTGAGGGGTAGAGGCCTATCATGGGGCATTTAAACACTCTGCAACACATTACACATTCATGTCAGAGAATGCTCCTTATTGGCCTCCTTACAAACTCATGTAACAACTGGTTGTGAAATGGTGAATGCAGCCAAGGTAGCACAGTGCCGGTACAGCATGATTAGTGCTGGTTTGGGAAACATTTGTAGCCTTGAGTGACCACATGATGCTTCATGATAATGGCCTATGGTACTATACCCCATCCAGTTATTATAACCACAATACTACACATAGCTTTCATTGCTATACACCTTAATGTTGTGTGTGTGCACACATATGCACCTTTAAACAATATGCATACCAATCACCATTTGCACAACTGACACATATATATTTCTTGTGATGCTATTGAGTGGCTAGGTCATATGACACACATTGGGTACGTGAAGTGTTTAAATATGCAGTTGTGTTTTAGCATGCCATGTCATGGATGACACTGGCATTTCCACAATATGATCTACACTCACCATAAGTACCGTACATTGGGTATGTGGCCAAATGGTATTCCATCAATTATCCGTGCACCACTGATGATGTTGTGTGAATACTCATCATGCATGTGTTAAAAATGTGTCCACAATTATTTGTTAAAGACACAGAGACTGTAATCAGCATTGGATACCTATCTGACACACAGGTACACATCCAGCCATGGTATGTACACCTGTGAGTTATGGTGCACAGTACATTACAGAGTTTTGAATACCTGCACAGCAATGTTCTGTCTATGTATGCATTGTGTTCCAGGGGAGGCCCATCACCTAATAACAAAACACATGCATCAAAGCCATGTATACTGTTAGTAACAAGGACTGTCTACACTTGCACTGCATACTGTTGAGCAACACATGTCCTGCATGCTGACATGTGTGATATGACTGTTTTGCTTGTGATACTGTACCCCACCATCACCTGCTATTGTGTATGTTCTGAGATTGCTGGTGTTGTGTGTGTCTGCTTTAGGGAGGAGTGTATTTTTGTGTGTGTGCATGTGTGCATGCGTGCATGTGTGCATGCATGTGTGCATGTATGCATGTGCACATGTGTGCATGTGCACATGTGGTCTGACATCATGTTCAGGTCTTAAAGTGTGTTTCCTGTTTTCCTCTCACAGGTGCCAAGGTGGGGCTGGTTCAGTACAGCAGGAAACCAGATGTCACTGAGACAGACAGTGATCATGAGGATAGGTGTGTTGAGGCACAGGTATATTTGTCAGGGTCTGTTTTTGGGCCACCAATTGACAGTACACAAGTCTCCACCCCATCCATGCACACAGTCATACTGCCTGTACATCCATCATCACCATTGCCCTTAGCTGAGGAACAGTGTACGGTTGGTACTGGCCAGGACAGTGTGATATCTATGGCACATGTATCAGGATACAGCAGCCATAGCCAGATGTCTGGAATGGTACCACATAGGCAGATGCCCAGGGGTTCTCGTCAGAGCACTGCTGGTCATCATGTCCCTGGCAGATGTGCCACACCTCTTTCTACCACATGCATGTTCTAGGCTGTCATGGAGGCACAGACATGAATGGAGCGGTACACCAGACAGGGACTAAGGGCACAGAGGGCTCATAACACCTCTGAAAATGACAGTATCTGTGACCTAGCAGGTGCCATATGTAATTACACTGAGGTCATTGATAGACGTTGGGGTGAGACATTGGATGTCCTCCACAATGTCATGTCCATGTGTCAGGACAGTGCGGGAAGGTTGAGACGTTGATGTGGACGTATGCCAACAACATCAGCAGCTGGACATCGCCGTGGACGTCCAGCAAGTCACAGCCACTCCCGTAGTACCAGTACCAGCCCCAGCAATGTTGGGGGGGCTGTCCATAGACCATCCTAGAAGACCATGTGCACATGGCTCTGGCCAGTCCTAGCAGGGACCTGTATCCAGTGGACATATATCAACCTCTTCGGATAGTACCCAGTCTGGATTAGTACCTGATACTGTCTGTAACACCCCTGCCAGGCACAGGTTCCATATCCGTGGCCAGAGATGGTGATCTGTAAAGCCCGCCAGGTACAGTCTGTAGCTATCTCACAAATCCCCATATATGGCAGCCACATGGTGGAACTGTGTGCATGCAGACACACACACATAAACCAGAAACCTGGGGCAAACACATACCCGCACACATTACATCAACATTGGCCCATAACAGTACTCATGGCCCTCACACACACATATCGATTGTATGGCTCAGTGTAGGCCTCTGGCAAACCAACAACACACCCTATGCATATGATGACACCTGTGCCACCTCCTGTCATCTGTAACATTGATGCAGGAACAGGCTAACATGGTGACTTTAATAAAGTATAGCAATGGTTAAATGTGTAGCATGTTGTCAGCAGTAAAGTGTAATGATATCCTTGAATGTGTAGCTGAGCAGGCATGATGCATTAAAGCTGTAATTATCAATGTTGTATTGTTTCCACCAGTGTTTATTCCAATTGTGTTTTGTTTGCCCATGTGCCACTTTGCTGATGTGTGTAGTTGTGTGAGTGTGTGTTATACAGTGGACAGTAAGTGTGGGGTGTGTGTGCAGCACAGGTTTGCAGGTGTACATTTGTGAATATGGTGGTGGTGCACTGTCTGCATGTACATGCATATTGGACACATGGGCAGGGTGACATGCCCTGTATTGGCCAGTATTAACACTCCATTGTTTCTATTGGTGGCCAGTATGCATTGTACTACACACATTTTGGAACTTGAGTACACATGTGTGTGTATGACACAGGTTGACACTGTGCTGTGGGTGATGCTGTTGTTGCTACCTGTCATTGGTTTGCATTACTAAGGTTAACACTGTCCCAGCTGCATAAGCCTTTATTAATGCACACTGTTTACCTACAGGGTTGCATGGACCGTGCTAGCACAGACACAAGAAATTCTCATTTATACAGTAAAAGTGCATTAGTCTCATGGACCACTGCCGTAAACTAAATATATAATAGAAGGTGTGAAGTTGTACCAAAAAAGAGTCACATACCAAGAAGGGATAACCTCTCTGGTCAGTATCATTGGGAAAATACAATCCCTCAATAAACATACAAGGCAAGCTTCAAAATACAAAATGGCAAGGATTCCAAAGACAACACTAAAGCTTTCTTTAGTATTGCTTATAATCTACAGGGGAAATCTCAGATTGGATCACAGTTAATGTAAATGGTCACAAAGTACACTTATCTGATTGACATTACCAATTCCTTGTCAGACAGTTTGAATGCGGATTTCACCATCCTGTCATTACACAAGGGCCACATTTCCAGACCTGAAGAACATAAAACCTGATGATTCACAGACACTCTAGTTAAAACATCTCTTTAACATAGTACACACCACAGTGGCAATGGTACTGGACAGTGTCCCTGGCTGTGTCATACACAAGCTGACATATGAAGTCACCACTCACCTAAATGCTCTATCCAGATGCAGCCTCTATACAGGTTACATACTTGTGGAATGACACACGGTAATGGCGTTCACAGTCCACAAGGGTTGAGCTAGAACGTCTTCTTCTTCTCCTTTCGGATGCTCCCATTAGGGGTCACCACAGTACATAATCTGTTTCCATTTCTTCCTGCCCTCTGCATTTTGTGCTATCAAACCATCCACCTGCATGTCCTCTCTCACCACAGCCATAAACCTCATCTCAGGCATTCCTCTTTTCCTGTTACCTGGCGCTTCATCCTTAGCATCTATTTCACAATATACTCTGCATCCCTCCTCAGCACATGTACAAACCAACTTAATCCTGCCTATCTGGCTTGGTCTACTAACCTTCAAACCTGGCCTGACCCTCTAATATACTTATTCTTAAACCTGTCCACCCTCGTCACGCCCAGTGCAAATGTTAACATAAATTGATTAAGGGTAGAACTACAACAGGTTCTCGAAACTCTCACCCTATAAGCCAGACAAATGTTATCTGGAAGGTTATGGAGCACAACATTATGGAACTCATTAACAGAGACATTATGAACCTACAAACAGTGCACCATACCCACTTAGGTTCTCTAAAATCCAGATCATGGCTCCTACACCTAGTAGACTTCAAGCCAGTCAACAAGGCTATAGGTGAGGGAGGGGAGGTCAACACAGCCAAGATATAGCTCACCAGCAATTCATATCCATCCCACATACTGGTATTATACATAACCTCAACAGACTGACCATAAACGATTGTTAAATGATGGCTTGACAACTGACGCACAGATGTAGGACATACAGTAACATTTGCAGCCTCCATGTACTATTCTATGCCAGTAACAAGTGGTATTCACCTGCACTCAGTCCTGGGACCAGTCCTGTTTGACATATAGCTTTCTTAGGTACAAGTAAACACAGTAGGGATATGTCTGCCCATGTTTGATGACAATGCATACTGTGGGCTATACTTTATTCTCCAGATGACACACACATCCTCCAAAAGGGTATCATACAGACAGATACCTGGTGTCAAACTCATGCTGTAAAGCTATAAGCCAAAGAAAGCATAGTTATCCACTTTTAGAAAACAAAGTATCCCCAGAGTACCACATAGGTAGTAGCCCCCAAAATGTGGAACAGGTACTAATGTATACATAGAGCCATGTGTTAAGTCATCTCTCCTTTGATAATCACATTACCAAAGGGTTTTGGAAATCCCTCTGTGGAGCACATAAGCAATAAAGGGTTTGCATGCAGATCCACAGAGGTTGTTGCACACCTATAATGATTAGTCATCTTTGCCAGACTTTGCTTGCTTTGGAACAGGTTTCAAATATATCTCATGCATAAACCCTCACTCACACTCTTCAATAGAAACCGTGATGAGTGGATGTGAAATGGAAGATGTAGCCCAGGGATCACTGCAGTGGCTAAGCTTGTCACAAGCATACAGAAGTGACCTAAGGTCTGGAAAGTGCCAGCATGCTCTGGCAAAGATAACAGATGCATTCATGGAGAAAGCAGAGTACCCACCTATGAAATAATTGAGGTCACATGTATGTATATGGATTTGCCCCACAGCTACCTTACATGTGTAATGCACATACAGTTGTCATTGTGATATGTCATACACTAGAAAAATCAAAACCCACTTCACATTGGCCAATGGTGTTACACACCTGGAGCACACACACAGTCAAAAAGTGCGAGATTCAAACTCCTTCCTAACTACATAATGATACTAGAGCAGTATGCATTTATACAACACGCTATACACATTACCGGGATTTTACTTTTCCACAGGTATATTTGTAGGATGGTGACATCATCAGATTTGTCAAAGATGAGTATACAACTTTTAAGGTGTGTGAGTAGTCTCCAAAAAGTTTGCACTTTCTCATGGAGACACACACAGTTGGCAAATGCAGGATTCAAACCCCTACCTAATGATACTACAGCAGTATGCATTTACACAACATGCTATATACATTAGTGGGATTTCACTTTTCCACAGGTATATTTGTAGGATTGTGACATCATGAGACTTGACAAAGATGAGTATACCACTTTTAAGGGGTATGAGTAGTCTCCCAAACGGTTGCTCCTCCCCAGGGGGACACACACCCTCTCATACACACACACACACACACACACACACACACACACACACACACACACACACAGTTAGCAAGTGCAGGATTCAAACCCCTACCTACCTACATTATGACACTACAGCACTACACATTTACATGATGCACTATACACATTACTGGAATTTTTTCTTTCCACAGGTATATTTGTAGGATGGTGACATCATGAGACTTGACAAAGATTAGTATACCACTTTTAAGGTGTGTAAATAGTCTCCAAATATGTTGCTCCTTACCAGGAGAGACATACACATTTGGTAAGTGCAGGATTTAAACCCCTAACTACATTATACTACAGCAGTATGCATTTACATGATGTGCTATACACATTGCAGGAATGTTGCCTTTCCACAGGTATATTTGTAGGATGGTGACATCATCAGATTTGTCAAAGATGAGTACACCACTTTTAAGGTGTGTGAGTAGTCTCTAAAAAAGTTGCTCCTCCCCATGGAGACGCACACACTCGCAATTGGCAAATGCAGGGTTCAAACCCCTACCTAACTACATTAGGAGATTGCAGTAGTATGTATTTACACAATGCACTATACACATTACTGGGATTTCACCTTTCCACAGGTATATTTGTAGGATGGTGACATCATGAGACTTGACAAAGAGGAGTATACCACTTTTAAGGGGTGTGAGTAGTCTCCAAAAAGGTTGCTCTTTCCCAGGGAGACACACACACACACAGTTGGCAAATGCAGGATTCAAACCCCTACCTAACTACATTATGATATTACAGCAGTACGCATTTTCATGACCTGCGATACACATTACTGGGATCTTGTCTTTCCACAAGTATATTTGTAGGATGGTGACATCATAAGACTTGACAAAGATGAGTATACCACTTTTAAGGAGTGTGAGTAGTCTCCAAAAAGGTTGCTCCTCTCCAGGGAGATACACATACACTCTCATACACACACACAGTTGGCAAGTACAGGATTCAAACCCCTACCTAACTAGGTTATGATATTACAGCAGTACATATTTACACGATGTGCTATACACATTACTATGATTTCGTCTTTCCACGGGTATATTTGTAGGATGGTGACATAATGCGACTTGACAAAGATGAGTATACCACTTTTAAGGGGTGTGAGTAGTCTCCAAAAAGGTTGTGTCTCCCCAGGAAGACACACACACTGTCACACACAGTTAGCAAGTGCAGGATTCAAACCCCTACCTAACGACATTATGATACTACGGCAGTACACATTTACACGACGCGCTACACACATCATTGGGATTTCTCTTTTCCACAGGTATATTTGTAGGATGGTGACATCATGAGACTTGACAAAGATGAGTATACCACTTTTAAGGGGTGTGAGTAGTCTCCAAAAAGGTTGCTCTCTCCCCAGGGAGAGACAGACACACACACACACACAGTTGGCAAGTGCGGTGTTCTTAATCCAAACTAAGTACGTCTTTACACTTCAGCAAGCAATATGGAGTTACAGGGTACAATACAGACATTACTTGCTGACAGTTTGCCCAAAGGTTTTTTTTCACATTTGCTAACCTCAGCAGGCTTATCATACTAGGTGTATTGTAAGTGTATTGTATGCATAGACCATGACCATATCATATATGGGTTGATGCACCACATGCTGGAACACACAGGGTCAAACCGGTGGCTAAGCTCTGTCAACCCAATACTGGACAATACAGTCAGGAGGAGTGGGGTCATACAACCACAACACCAACTGTCTCACATAGATCTTTGATATAAACACCAGCAAAACCCACACATAAATACACATTACCATACTCGGAGAATACAAATATTAATCTGAAAAAGAGAGAGTGTCCTCCTAAGCAGACAAGCAAGCAACATGGACATCCAAGCACACGCCAGAAAACACATAATACATCAAAGCAGTGTGCCTCACAACAGGCCCTAAGGCAAAACAACATACCCAACACACTAGTAATAGGTGACTTCATAGTCAGGCACACAGATGTTCCACTCACTCGGCTGGACAAGGGGAAGGTTACTGTCAGTTGTCTGTCAGGTGCTATGATCCGCCACATAACACAAGCACTTACATCACTCCAGAACAGGTACATATATGACATGTTCTTTGTACATGTCAGTGTGAATGATCTGAGACATACCTCAAGGACAACATGACAAGAGATATATATTAGCTCTATGATCATGTAGCCCAGGCTGGTATGACCCTGACCTTGAGTAGCATCTTACCTTCACCTACATGATACTGCAATATAACAGAAAGACGATAAACTTTAACAATTGGCTGAGCTTCTGGTGTCATTCAAAGGGGATCCAGTCTCTGTCTGCCTGTGATGACATGATAGACAAGCCTTGTTGCTTCGCTAGAGATGGTTTGCACCTGTCACCCCTATGCTTCTGAATGCTGGCCAAGACTCTTGCTGTCCCCATATTACCTTTTCTAGACAAGGCTCAAAGGTTCATAGGTAGGTACTAGGCTATCTGCCCAAGGGCATTTATAAGCCTAGCCATAATGTGTTGGCTTTTGCCTCCCTTTTAATTTAGTTTCCTGTGCCTCTGTCTAGCAGGGCCAC
Organism: Protopterus annectens; assembly: GCF_019279795.1. Taxonomy (NCBI): domain Eukaryota; kingdom Metazoa; phylum Chordata; order Ceratodontiformes; family Protopteridae; genus Protopterus; species Protopterus annectens. The sequence goes on from NC_056734.1 coordinate 708,811,100, forward strand.
TGAAGTGATCCCAGGGGTAAATTTACAATTTCCCATCCACTTGTCAAGATTCCTCTTGGAGAGTCAGCGAGGAGCTCTCCCTAACATCAACTGGGATTCTATTCCAGAGCGAGGAAAGTCTCTGGGACAGGAATCTAGCCCTCCAGTACATCCTGTTTATTGCTGTGCTGAGGTTTAATTCACTGGAGTGTGTGGCTCTAAGAGATGTGGTTTTCTTGAGGTGGAGCATGTCCATTAACTCCAGGTTGGACATGGCCTTATACGTCAGGCATAGATCACCTCTGAGCAGGCAGTAAGCAACCAAGTAGAGCTGGAGTTTCTTTAGTCGAGCTGCATAGGGCATCTCTTTGAGGCCCATGATCCTCTTGGTGAGGTACTTCTGTGGTCTTACCAGCTGTTGCATGTGCCGATTAAGGTACATACCAAATGGGGCATTGTACTCTATTATGGGCCTAATGAGTGATGAGTAGAGGGGCACAATGACCTCTCTTGATCTAGAGGTGAACCCTTTCGTGATTAGGTGGGCTACATAGAAGGAATTTCTAAACACTTTGGCAATGTGATTATCAAAGGAGAGTCTACTGTCCACCTGTGTCCCAAGGTCTCTTATCACACTTTAAGTGTTAAGTATACTACCGACTATGTTGCAGTTCATGGGTACAGAGTTTTTACCAAAGGGGATGACAATGCACTTTTTGGTATTAAGCTTGAGGCCATGGCTTTGACACCAGGCGTCTGACTCAGTGAGGCCCTTTTGTAGGATGTCCACATCGTTAGTAGTTTCGATTATGGCTCCTAGTTTGCAGTCATCTGGGAATTTCATTAGCCAAAGACCTTCTGTGTTAGCCTGTACTTCAGGGAAGTAGATACCAAACAGGACAGGACACAGGACTAAACCCTGTGGTACTCCACTTGTCACTGGTCTGAAGTCGGACTTGGAGTCTGCTAGTTTCACAGTGTGGGTTCTGCCAGTGAGCCAGTTGGCAACCCATCTTGTGACATAGGAATTTATACCTAGTTTAGTGAGTTTATCTATAATTGCAGAGTGAGGAATGGTGTTGAAAGCCTTGGTAAGATCTAGATAGGCTGTGTAAACCACCTTACCCTTGTCAACGGCTTTGGTGACTGCTTCAAAGAAGTCTATCAGGTTTAGGAGACATGATCTGGCTTTTACAAACCCAAAATGGTTGTGGTCCAGAGTTTGAAGATTACCAATGTCTTTTTGTTTATAAGTTCCATGATGATACATACCATGGCCTTGCACACCAGGCTCATCAGGCTAATGGGATGCTAGTTCCCAGGGTCCATGGTGGCTCCCCCCTTGTGTAGTGGGATAACCGTCGCTGTGCACCATTCAGCAGGCACAAAGCCTGAGGTGATGCTATGATTGAACATGGTACATAGGTATGGTGCCAGTTCATTCTGTAGTTCATGTAGAATGCAGCCTGGGATGTTATCTGGTCCCATGGATGCTGTGTTCCTGGCTTTGAAGAGTGTATTTTACCTGTGCAGCCATGATGACAGCAACTTGGCATTCTTCCAGTATAGAGATGGGCTCTTTCATGGGTGAGAGGGGGGTAAAGTTAGCACTGATCCTACTTGCCAGGATGTTGTCAATATCAGTTGGGTCTGTATATTTCATGCCATTGTGCTGTAACTCAGAGCAGATCTGAGTGTTGCTATTGAGATTCTTGACATAGCTATAGAATGCTTTGTGGTTGCCTTTAGAATCAGTGGAGATTTTGTTTTCGTAACTGGCTTTGGAGGATTTCATCAGGGATCGCAGCTTCTTACTGAGGCTGACCAGGGAGCTCCTCCACTCATGGGATTTTACCCTCTTTTGCAACAGTTTCTTCTTTCTGTTGTGCAGTTTGTTTATGGCAGGGGGCCACCAGATTGGCTTCCTTTTCTTGAAGGATGGTATCTTGGTTCTGTTTGCGATAGCACGATGCATGCACTCACATAAGTGCTTATAAAGTGCAATTGTGAAGGATTCAGTAGTCGTAACTGTATTGTCCATCTGCATGGGTGTCCTGAAGTTCACCACTTCTGTCTTAAGAAGCATGAAGTTGGCTTTGGAGAAATATTTTAACATGGTTTCCTTAATTGGGGTGGGGCCAGAATGTGGATATGTAGGGTAATTAGCTTATGGTCAGATGGGACCAATGAGGCGTTGACTTCAGGTGTGGAACACCGGTCACTCAGGACAAACCAAATCTCATAACCAACACAAATAACCACAAAGTGAGCTAAATGCTACTCATTGCCAGAAGTCTCAGCCTCCATATGCACACACTCGAGGCACTTCTCAGTATGGAGAATGTTGATATCTGTGCAGTAACAGAAACCTAGTTCAAGGCTCCAGAGAGCACACCAGCACTACCAGGATACTACTCATTCCATACCTTCCAGCATCAGAACCTGGATCATAGCACATAGGGTGGGGATGTATCCATATTCATCAAGGATACCTACACCTCTCTCTACATCCTCTCTACATAATATATTCCCATAGAATGTTGCACAGCAATGTTCTTCCCACTCCACAGGGGTGGGGCCACAAGACCATTGGCATTCATGCTCTATGAGCCTGACAAGTCTGATCTGCAAGGCAATGGAGCCAATCATAATGGAAGTCAACAATAAAGACATTGGGAACCTTCACACAGTTGAGCACACCCAGTTTGGCTTCGTCAAATACAAATCATGCCTTCTGAACTAGGTGGATTTCTTTGAGTCAGTTACCCAGGCTACAGATGATTGAAATGAGCTCCACACAGCCTACCTATACCACGCTAAGGCCTTTGACACCATTCCCCAGTCAGGTATCATAGATGAACTCACCAACCTGGGCATGAATCCATACATCACAAGATGGATTGCAAACTGGCTCACAGATAGATCCCACAAATTAAGAGTTGCTGGCTACATATCAGACTCTACACTGGTAACAACTGGTGCCCCCCAGGGTTCAGTCCTGGGGTCCCTCCTGTTTTGTATAGACTTCTCAAAAGTACATGCCAACACAGGAGGGTTGTGGTTGACTACGTTTGCTGGGAAGTGTAAAGTTTTTGCCATAATAGCTTCCCCGGATGACACAAATATTCTCCAGAAGGGACTCTATGAGACAGATGTGTGGTGTTAGAATCATGGCCTCAAGCTCAATGTGAAAGAAAGCATAGTAATCCCCTTTGGTGAAAACAAAGTACCCACAAACTACCACATAGGTGTTACCCCCTAAAAACTGACAAGGTAATAAGGGATCTGGGGACACAAGTAGATAGTCATCTTTCCTTTGACAACCATGTTGCCAAAGTGATTAGGAAATCCTATGTGGCCCACCTAATCAACAAAGGGTTTGCATCAGGATCAAAAGAGGTAGTGGTGGCCCTCTACTCTTAAGTCATCAGACCCATCATTGAGTACAATGCACCATTTTGGATGTACTCGACTAAGCATATCCAGCAGCTGTAGAGACCACAGAGGTACCTCACCAAGAGGATTACTGGCCTCAAACAGTTGTGTTATGCAACACAACTGGTAAAACTAAATCTGTTCTCCGTTGCGTACTGCCTACTAAGAGCACACTCTGCCTAACATACAGAGCCATGTCCAACACATAACTATTGAACATGCTCCATCTATGGATAACAAAATTGAGTCGCACTACACACTCCAGAGATATGAACCTCATCACAACAATGAATACAACATGTTGGTTGGATAGAGTGCCATCCCAGACACTTGCCTTACTGTGGAACAGAGTCCCAATGTACATCAGACAGAGCCCCTCACTGACACTCTTCAATAGGAACCTTGATGAGTGGATGGGAAACAGACAATTCACACCAGGCATCACATCAGCAGCCCCACTAGAAAGGGGCTTAGGGTACTAACTATTAGAACTAGGGCTTAGGAGACTACCCAATGGGGTGGTAAAAGCTGCACAGCTTGCCTAGGCTAATATATGCCTTTGTGAAGATAGTCTACTACATACCTATGAACCTATGTGACAGGTACATGTCTACAGATAGTAGATGTGTACTTCATTGTACAGTCATGTTGTACAGTAGGCACATGGACCACATACACTGTAATGCTTACAGATACTGGTGGCTGTTATGTACAGTGGGTGAGATGTGCACCTCATGTCTTTTGTGCCATTGGGAAGTGTGCTGGGTGGGACAGTCCTGGATGGCTCCCTGTCATGGTCACCCTCTTACACACATCTCTGCCCATCCATCTTTGGCTTATTATACTGTGTTCCCCCTACATATATATAGGTACATATGTAGGTAATAGGCTATCTGCCCGAAGGCATCTATTAGTATGGCCAGAGTGTGCAGCTATCACCACACATGGGGTAGTTCCCTAGGCTTCTGTGTAGTAGAGCTGTTGAAGTGATCCATGGTGTGACAGTTCAGTTTCACATACACTCATCAAGGCTCCTCTGGAAGAGTGTCAGTGAGGGACTCAACTTAATGTAGGTTGAGAGCCTGTTCCAAAGCAAGGGAAGTCTGTGAGTTAGTAATGTATCCCTCCAACATGTTCTATTTATTGTTGTGATGATGATATCCCTAGAGCATCTGGCACAGTGAGCTTGGGTTTACTTCAGATAGAGCATGTACATCAGTTCTGAATTGGACATGGACCTGTCTGTTGGGCAGAGATCGCCTGAGTAGACAGTATGCAACAGAGTACAGATTGAGTTAAGTTCAGTCTTGTTGCATGGGGCAACTGTTTGAGGCCAGTAATCCTCCTGTTGAGGTACTTCAGTGGTCTTTCCAGCTGCTGAAGGTGCCTAGTCAGATTCATTGCAAGTGTGCTGTGATACTCTCTGTTGGTTCTGATGACTGATGAGTAGAGGGAACTTCCTTTGACCTACATGCAAAGACCTTGGCAATTTGTGGGAACACATAGAATGATTTTCTAACCACTTTGTGAATGTGTTTCTGGAAGTAGAGATGACTATCCACATGTGTCCATAGATCCCTTATTATTACGTCCATATTTAGGGTGTTAGCACCTATGTGGTATTTGTATGACTGTAGCTCGAGGCCATAATTTTGACACCACATCTGTCTGACTGAGACCCTTTTTAAGGATGTCTCTGTTGTCCCAAACATCGATTATGACAACCTTTTTGCAGTCATCCACAAACTTTGCTAACCATAGCCCTCATGTGTTTGACTGTATTTTTGAAAAGTATACACCACACAGGAGGGCTCCCAGGACTGAGCCATGTGGAACAGCAGTTGTTACCAGCTTACAGTCCAACAGGGAGACCACAATTCTTACCTTGTGAGATCTATCTGTGCCCCAGTTGGCAATCCATCAGATGACATACGTGTTTATGCACAGGTTGTTGATTTTGTGGATACGACATGTGTGTGGGATATTGGAAAAGGGCTTTTCAAGGTCTATGTAGGCTGTGTGTAGCTCATTTCATTGATGTATGTCCTGGGTAACTGCCTTGAAAACTGTCTAGCAGGTTTAGGAACCATGATCTGCCCCTGACCAAACCAAAATGGGTAGGGTTGGGTGTTTGTAGGCTCCCAATAGCTCTGTTTATGAGTTCCATAATAATGGACTCCATGGCCTTACAGATCAGGCTTATTAGGCTTATAAAGCAATAGTTCCCATGGTCTGTTGTGCACCAACACTTGTGGAGTATGCCAAACGTTGCTGTAGTAACACATTCAACAGTTTCATATCCTGTACAGAGGGTGAGTCTCAACAGACTGTTCAGATGCAGAGTCTGTTTGTTTTGGAGTTCACATATGACACAGCCAGGGAAACCATGTCATCCCATAGACGCCGCGTTTTAAGGTTTGGATAGAGCTGTTTAACCATTGTATATGTGATTTCTGGGTTTTCACAATCTCCAGGTATGGTAATGGGCCCTTTTGTCAGTGAGAGGGGGGTAAATATGTATGAACCTGTCTGACAAGATGTTGGCAATGTCAGTCATGTACATGTATTCATTTACACTTTGCACTGACTCAGAACATGTATGAGTTTACATTGATATTTATGACACAGCGAAAGAAAGCTTCCTGGTTCTCTATGGACTATTTGGCAATATTTTTGACAGAACATGGCTTGGATAATGTTAGGAGTGCTCATTGTTTCTTGATGATACTGATCGGAGATTTATTGATCTTCTTTGGATTTTCACTTTCTTTGAACAACTTAAGTACTTGTAGTACATAGTTTGATTATGACAGGGGTCCAATATATTATATGGGTCTGTTTGCGCAAGGCAGGATTGGTGAATAGTGACAAGTGTCTGGAGTAAGAACTGCAACTGCCAGATATGTATGGCCCACTGCTGTACTCAGACATGGCCTAAGTGTGTGAGCATGCCCAGTATGACCTTTCAGTATGTTGCTGACTGAAATTTGCTAAATTTGTTTAAGTCTGTGAGCATGCCCACTATGGGCATATATACTATATGTGTGTGAAAAATCAAGTTGGTTTTTACTTCAGGGCTCCCCTTTGTGTTGTACATCGACAGGAAACACGCTGTGCCTGCAGGGTTTCCATGAGTCAATTTGCATAGGCTTATCAACATTTCTACATACAGTGGGGACAGCTATTATTTGTACATTTACCAGGGGGGGGCACACCTGATTGTTACTGTGGGTGTACATAGGATGAGGGGTACACCTGACACTTATACACATTTGCTAGGCCTGCACTGTTAAGTCAGGTACTCCATTTCAGTCTCTACTGTTGCCTATCGTACTGGCTTGAGGCATACCATTGTACTACAGACCTTAGCTTCCAATTACACACATATTAGTTTGTGACTTCATAGACTACCCAACCCACATCACACTGCCTGGCCTGCTGTTATCTGTCTGCATAGGCTTGGGGGGAGGTTACTCATATGCCTCTTCAGAGGACATGATACAGCATTTGTTTGTGTTTGCGTTTGTCTACAATTGTCCTGCTGGCTGTGACTGTTAGGTATGTGACCCCCCCAACTGGTATGTGTGAGTGACTTAAGTTGCATCTGTGCCAGTGAAATGCTGTCATGGCTTAGTGGTTCAGTACTGTGACTATAGTGCACAGTATCCTGAGTTCAAGCCCTGTCACTGCTTTTTATTTTCCTGCTGGGCAGACCTGACTGGTTAAGAAACAGTAAAGCAGGTGTGAGCGTGTTTACCCAACTTTGCTCGACTTTGCCCAACATTGCCCAACTTTGCCCGACGTTGCCCGACGTTGCGCTGGTTAGTGTGTGCAATTGTATTTAAATATGCTCAATACTGGTAAAATTTGCTTAGCAGTGCTTTATATTGCTTAAAATAGGGACTCATGCCTCAGGTGGTGCTGCAGGGCTGCCTATGTGGGATGCACATATTACACTCCCTATACATGTTTGAAAACAGGTAGTATCAAGTTAGACTTCCCTTTTACTGTATGTGCGAGTCAGAGAGACATGTCATTTCCAGGGTTCCTACTGAGTCAGTGTATGTGCTATGTATGTGTTGCCTTTTTGCCAAGGTCAGGGCTTACTGGGCACACCTCCTTCTGCCTACTGGGGCAGGCTCAGGTTGTTCCTCCTCCAAGTCACGCTATGCCTGTGCAGGCCTTGGCAATGGTGGGGGGCTGTTTGGCCCTGCCCCATGTTGTTCCTGCTACAGCTGTTTCCGCAGGATCATATTGTGTAGCATGGCACATACCATGACAATTTGGGTACATGTAGTTGGTGAGTACTGCAAGGCTCCACCAGATGTGTCCAGGCACCGGAACCGTGACTTGAGCATCCCAAACACATGCTCAATTATGTTTCTTGTTTGTGCGTGTGCCTCATTATGGAGTTCTTGTTCGGGTGTGTGTGCATTTCTGATGGGTGTCATCAGCCACGGCTCCAGTGCGTATCCAGCATCCCCCACAAGGTGACCATCAGGAATGTCCCCACTGGCAAATTTCTGGTACAGCTGCGTCAGATGCCAGATGTGGGAATCGTGACAGCTTCCAGCGCAGCCAGCACACACATTCATTATTATGCCCTGGGCATTGCACACAACCTGGCAGTTGATGGAGGGGAAGCCCTTGTGGTTGATGTAGACCCTACCCCACTCACCGGGTGGTGCTTTGATGTGTATGTGCGTGCAGTCTATTGCACCCACTACCTCAGGGTATTCTGCTATTTGGTGGAAAAGATGCATATTGCTGGCCAATGCCTCACGGGAATTGGGGAAATATACATGCTCACCGACATGTGCTGACATGGTATCCAGGAACTGGTGCAGTACCCTGGATGCTGATGCCTGTGAAATCCTCATCATGTCATCAGTTGGTCTCTGGAAATTACCTGTAGCTAGTATTCTTAGGCCAACACATACCTTGGTATCCACTGGGATGGGTTCTGCTCTGTCGGTTCTGTGTGTGAGGCATGGCTGGCACAGCTCAACAATTTGCTGCAGGAGGTCTCTGTCTACCATATAGCACTCCACTATCTCCAGCTCATGTAGCCCCTGGTAGGTTACCCTGGGTCTGTACACTCTTCTCCGTCTCCTCACTGTGCGTTG
>NC_056734.1:709147139-709173423 GCF_019279795.1 Protopterus annectens
CAGGACACCCACTCTCCTTACCGGAATCTATTTGATTCCATCAAGATACCACCAAAACAAAATGAGCCAGCAGAAAGTGTGGAAATCCCATTTAATGAAGTAAACGCATTATGACATAGGTAGAGGGAATAAAAGAACCCTACTACCGCCCCCCAAACTGGTTTCGGCTGTAATAGCCTTCTTCAGTGAGAAAAACATAGTCATAAATGCATACATACATTTATATATACCATACAAAAGCTGTTCATTGGTCCATCATAAATGATGATTAAGTCGGGGTGGAAACAATGCTCCTAACTTAATAATCCATTTGCGTTCCTTAAAATTAAGTATATTATGCCATCCTGATTTGTCCCTACATTTGCCAACAATACAGTCAATAATAGTAAAATGAAAAGATGCAGTATTATATTTGCACACATGTTTATATAAAGCATTAGTGGACCGTTTATTTTTGATATCACTAATATGCTCCCCAATTCAAAGACAAAAGGGTCTGGATGTTTGGCCCACATAGAATGAGGAGCATGAGCATGTGACTAAGTAAACTACCCACTCTGTACTACAGTTAGCCCAGAACTTGAAATTAAAAACTATGGATGTGTTCCGGCCACTAAATTCCTTGGTTTTATTAACCCTAAAACAGTGGGTGCAGTGTCCACATGGCATACAACCTATAAGTGGGTCTCCTGTAAGTGTCCGTTGAGTGGGAGCCATTAATCTCTGTTCCACCCTCTTGTAATGACTAAAGAGGGAACCTAATGTATGCCCTCCCCTGAAGGAAAAAGAACATCTATTACCCAAAAAAGGGTATAATCTGTCTTCGGCCAAAGTATGTTCCAGTGTCTATTAATGATGTTCATAAAACCCTGTGAGTTACATCCATATGTTGTCGCCAAATGAACCAATGAGCTGGAAGAGCCCTTTGGTTTCTCCTTGTATTGGAGAGGTTTGGTTCTATCCTGGGTAAAAACTCAGCGACAAGCGGAACTAACCACCCCCGATTGTTCATTGTAAATCGAGCATATACCACTGGAACGAAATCTAGTCACTGAAGTATTAACTTTCTGTTAGAATATGGTCTTTATCTGTAAGATAGTTTACAAAAGACATGACTATATGTGGGAAAAAATAAAGGCTGTTCCACAAAACTATGCATAATTGATAGTATAGTTACTGGTATTATGACTGACCATTCCTCTCAACTGTCCACAGTTTTACAAAACATCACCGATTTTAATGATATTTTTGTTATCTCCCTCATAAAATATTTGCTTTTCTAGTAAACCAGTAGTTAATTGTGTCAGTCTGTGATGCCACACATTAGACTCAATGTTTCTTTTTTTCTTTTTCCTATAAGAGCAAGCATGCTTAATGTACTTTTTCCTGCTAAGTGGTGAATTCAAATTATTTAAAAAATTAAAAAATGCTACATAAAGTAGTAAACTATTCCATGGAGTGGAATAAACAGAATAATACTATAGTTACAAAAAAAAAAAAAAAAAAAATCAACTCGCAGATTTCCACACTTAGAGAGCTCGGCCAATCAGCTGTACGGCAAACCTCACAACCTCTTCCTTCTAAACTGGAGAAGTCACTCATCATTTAGTAACTTCATCCCTGAAAGATTTGACAGAAAACCACATCTTTTATGAAGAGCAGACCAAAGTATATGCCAAACAACTGGAAATTCTATGAACAATTACACTAGGGTGAAAACAAAAGCCAACAAGCAGTGATGTACTGTGCAGCCGGTCACAGCTGTACACAGAGAAGCAGAAGGACATAACTGTGAATGCCCTAATCAGAAATCGGTGGGAGAACACTAAAGTCCTTTTATACAATGACATTATTTAGAAAAGGTAATTTTTTCTTAAACAATGCATTGTGTAATAGCAATAATTCAGTCATGAGGTTGGGCAACACAGCATTTACCCATGGTTGGCTTGGTTTAATCTCTTGGGCTTCACTCTCATGAATTATTGCTAAAATGTAAGATTTTATATTTTGGTCACAGTTATGCCACCATGGGTAGGTAAAATAACTGATTTACTTTAGTTTTATTAATGGAACTTTATACAACTATACATCTATACATGTAGCAATCAGTATTGTTTTTATAGAATAACATTGACCAGAACTGCAGTTTGTGAGGGGATATGTAGTGCGTGCCATGCCCATTTTCATTTATTTACATACATACATGTATATATATATATATATATATATATATATATATATATATATATATATAAATGTATGATTGTTTGCAATGTGACATAATATGGTTGTTTTGGGATATTCTGTTCTGTGATTTTTGTGATTCCATTACTAATAAATAATACATACATACCCATATGTAACGATACAAACTGCAATTTTATATATATATATATATATATATATATATATATATATATATATATATATATGTATGTTGTGTGTGTGTGTGTGAGCGTGTGTGTGTGTGTGTGTGTGTGTGTGTGTGTGTGTGTGTGTGTGTGTGTGTGTGTGTATTTCTGTGAGTGTGTGCGTGTGAGTGTATGTTTGTGAAATTGAAAAACAGAAGTCATAAATTTCGTCAACTTTCGTTCTGTTGAAAAAAGAAATGGTTATTTTGCATCTCCCTGTTTTTTCAAAACCTGTGCAGGAAAAAAGTAGTCCAGGAGTTAGAATATTTGGGGATGATAGATTGTGCATGCCCTACTGGAAAAAAATTGTTTTGCTGTTCTTAATAGCTGTTAATCACAAGCAGTTTTGCATGTATTTTTAATCAGAGTTTTAGAAAAAGTTTCATCAATGATTTGCCCTATAATTATATCTGATTTATGTCCATGTTATAAAGTCAAAGGAACTACTGTAGGCAGCAGATATAAAAATGTCATACATTTTATTTTATACATTCAAAAGGAAAAGAAAACAATGTCTCTATTGGCTTTTAAATAAACAGAAACAATACCTTCCCTGTTTTCTGACAAAAATGTATGCACTCTGTTTAGGCCTTCAACAACTGGCAACACCTGAAATAAAAGTCCAAGGGAGAGGCCTAGTTTCCAGCTTTGAGTATTAGGTATCTGTGTGGCTTAGACCTGTACAACAGGACCCAAATGGGCTGTTGTACTCTGTGTCTTCTATATCTATAGGCAAGCTTTGGATAACCTCTGTGTAGTTCTTCTACTTGAGAAACTAACTTCCTGTTTCCGCTTTCAGGTTTCCTCCACACATAACACAAAAGTAATTATTAAATAGAGTCTTGTTAGCTAGCTAATACAGGCAGATTCTAACACTGTGGGAACATCTTATTCAAAATACATGCTTAAGAGCACATGCATATTTTGTCAAACCATCTTGTTGCACTATATTTGAATGGATATGATATGCATTCAGTAATTTAAAATAAAAAGGAATAGAACCTTAATACATCTATGGCTTACCATATGGTGTTGTGAGGTGCAATACATATCAGCCTGGGAGAAGATGGTAGACAGTCCAAACCTGTTTGCCAGGAATGACCTGCACTTCTGTCCCCTAAAACTTTCATACATTGCCTAAATCATTACTCATCCCATACTGTCTTTCTAGCCAAAGTGAGTCTTAAGTTTCCAACATTACAAAAATAATCCAGATAATATTACGTTATTGCTGCTCAATGCTAGGAGCCTTAACAAAAAACAAAACATAGAAAAGACTCCATTTTCTACAAGTACTTCTTATCCTGGAGAACCTCAATGTATGCAACATCAAAGATACCTAGCTCAAGACTGGTGAAAGCACCCCATCAGGGAAGAGTCTCAATATCTATCACACATTCAGGCCCACTGCATTAGACAACGATACTAAAGGTGGCAGTGCCTCCATATTCTTAAAAAAAATTACTTGCATGCTCATTAGACAAAATAATGACCTGGAGTTTCTCCATGTCCAAATTACTACTAACAGAACTGCTTATAATAACTATACGATCCCCTCTATGTCCCACTCGACCTACAACTCTTACCTAACTACCATGGACTCTCTAAGTATTAAGCCAGGCACCATTCTCCTAGGATACTTCAACTACTCCTCCATAAACTGGGAGGCATATACATTTTCAAACATTCATGCCCAGGAATTTCTGGACTTCACCAATACAAACTCCCTGGACCGGTTATTCTGCTCACCAACCGGGGTGGCAGAATCATGGATTTGGTTTTTACCAGTATGGGCCAGCTGTGTTCCCTAAAAACTGTTACTTCCTCCATTTTCAAATCAAAGCACAAATCAATAAGATTCACCATAAGACTGAAGCCTGAAGCAACTTCCAATAACTTTAAATTCAGTGGTTATGTGAAGAATAATCTACTAAAACCTAATATTGACCTGGCTAAATTCAAAACCCCCTTCCATCTTCACAATCTAACAGCTTATGCAGAATCCCTTACTGACTAATTATATGCTCATGTAAATATCTGCTTAGATTCATCTCTTCCTCAGAAATCAATACAATGCCACAATTTGAAAATAAACCAATATGGTTGCACCCTAATATAAACAGGCTCTGTTATAAAACAAACAATAAAAACCTCTTTGCAAATAAAAATAAATTTATCTCTCAAGATCTGAAAAAAATTCATTTGCTAAGTGAAACCAAGAACTCTGGACCCTGATCAAATCAATCAAATCCAGATATGAGGTAAAAATTAACATCTAGGAGAATGATAATATCACAGCATTCTTTAACTATGTTAGAAGCTTCAAAAACAAGGTTTAGCACTGTGCAGACCTAACAATGAATGATATTACGTACTTGGACCTAGAAGAACATTGCCAATCTAGTAGCCAACAAATTCATCTCTAACTTTGCTCCAGTGTTCCCTCTAATATTCCTAGATCATATACTTAGATCAACAAGCCCCGCAGATCTCCCAAGAACAAGTCCTCATGGTGTTATCAAAGATCAAGAGCTCTATTTCTATGGAGCTGAACAACATATCAAGCTACCTGCTGGTTAGTCTGAAACATGACCTGTCAGATCCCATACAGAGGCAGTTCAATATCAGCCTCAAAACAAGTTTCATGCCAGATTAAGGGGGGGGGGGCAATAACAGTCATTCCCTTGCACAAAGATGTGGCTTCAACAAACATTGGTAATTATAAACCCATACACCTGACAAACCTCATCTGTAAGGCTATGGAAAGGTCAATTATGAAATTAAGAAATAAGGGTATAGGTGACTTACAGACTTAAGACTATAGCCAGTTTGTACTTGTCAAGGGCAGATCTTGCCTATCTAGTCTGATCATCTTCTCTTAAAATGTTACTGTAGTAACTGATAAAGGTAAATCAGTACACTCCACATATTTAGACCTCACAAAGACTTTCAGCAACATTCCCCACTTAGGCATATCAACATGTATTTTTGTTTGAATGGGAAATATGCAGCATCACCTTGATTTCTGTATTAGAGAGAAACTCACTGAGTTAAATGTAAATCCCTGCGAAAAGTATCTCACAAACAGAACTCAAGAAACAAGGGTGGGCAGCTGTACTTCATCCAAAAGAAAAGACCTGCCACTAGCAGTGTACCCCCCCCCAGGATTCAGTCGTTGAGCTACTCTTCTTTGGCATTTAATTCTCAGACATCAAAGCTAATGTTAAGGGTTGGTGGCTGGCCATGTTTGCAGATGACTGCAAACTTGGTGAAATCGTAAACTACCCAGAGGGCATCATAATCCTCCAAAAAGGCCTGTCCCAAAACAAATAGCTGGTGTCAAAACTATAGACTAAAACTAAATGCCAAGAAATATATTCAAATCCTTCAGTAAGCAATGCTCTGCTTGTAATTATCACATTGACAACAGACCCCTTAAAATGCATCCCTTAGTCAAGCATCTGGAACCAGTATTAACAGCAAATTTAAACTTTGATCACCATGTATCATCTATTGAAAAGAAGTCCGTTATCATTTCATAGCTTATATCTAAAGGTATGGCATTCGGGTCCAGGAATATAATTATTTCACTGCTCCTACCACTCAACAGCCTGACCAGTGAGTATAATGAATCATTTGGTACAACTGAAATGACCACAGTGCTTCCTCAGTAAGAAAATATGTGGTCTAAATAATAAAAACTATGTGGACCATTTCAAAGCCTTTTCCCTCTTCTTGGTATTATAAAGGCTACTGACGGGCAACCTGTCCCTTGCATATAGAACCTCAACTAACCCTACCCTGTCAGAATAATTACACATTTGCAAATCCAGCACTACCATAACCACATACTTAAAAGATCTCAAATTCTTTTGGAACATAAATAGAACATGTTTGAGGGATAGGCATGTATCTTAGGGAATTAACACTTTTGTAGAACCAGCTTCCTCTCGACATAAAGCAAAGTTCCTCTCCTTCCCTATTTAAATGCAATTTGGCAGAATGGATAGATAAATGCAACCCTCCACCCCCACCCCCATGTTTAACAAACGTTTCCCTCAAGGATAGGGACAAGGTGTACATTTCTAACACACCCTTATTCTGTTCATCTCTGGGTTATTTATAGATAACATATAAGGGCTAAAACTGACATAGGAAATTAAGGATAGGCTTCGTAAAATCTTCTGAGGTCAATAGACTAGTGAGTACCCATAAATCTATGACGCATGGAGAAAGAGCAGTGTGACTCATTTTAATTCAATTCTTGTGTGCCTTTATATTCAATGGGCCTATGTTAACTGTGCAAAATGTAACTGTGTGAATGTTATTTTAGATAAATCATTGAAACTGCATTCTCCCTACAAACAAAATTCTTCTTTTGTTGGGGGGGGCAGATAACCCTCAACACAGTGTTGGAGGATGTGTACCCTGCACAGCATACTTAACACTTGAATAAGAGAGTGGTTCTCCTTCATGTGACCAAATTTTCCCAAACTGCAGTATGGATGCTTATGTATTCTCACACAAGTTGCCAGTGGACAACTTACAGCTAACCTACTTGAGTTGTAAGCAAATGGATTTGCAGAACTTCAAATGATTTTCTTTCTGTATCATTGTTTTCTTCATCATTGCTGCACACATGCTATACAGCAGCGTGTCATCATCAGATTTCCTCTTCTTCTCTTGGCCTGCATCCCACTCATTATGTTATTTTATTTATTCAGCTAGCCTTTCTGTTCTACATCACCTAGCTGCCAGCTATACTTCCACTTTTTTTTTATTTTCAACTGTTCTTTTGAAATTGTTCTGAAGCATGATGTCATACATTGCCAGATTTTTTTTTGCAGTAATGCTAAGCAATACTTCTGCATTTTGAATTTAAGTCTGCATGCAAGACTAATCTCAGCATACCAGTAACTATTGTATCCCATCTGTTATTGGTTCCATATTAAGTTCTTTGTTGTTCTGCTTCTTTAAAATTCAAGGGTGAAGTCATTCCCTGTGGATCGGTCTGTTATCCGAGTTAAACAAACATTAAGCTGTCAAGGACTAAGCCAAAATCATATGTGGTTTTACAGTTTTTGTTTAGAATTGTCTTCTGGGCCTCCATCCAGTCAGTTAATTGTCTTCTTTCTTCAAAAGTAATTTCACAGCATAGCTTCTCAAAGTAGTTTGTGTATCCTGATTCCTTTAGCCTTTGTTCTTTAGAGGTTGACCTGCTGGAATCGAATGCATGGGTTGCGTATGTGACATCTGAAACCTACATGATTTTGAACTTTACCCTTTGCCATCTAGTACCATGTGACTGAGTAAAGATGCCACAGTTGTTGTAAAGTTACTTTGCTTATCATTTTGAGATATGTTTTCATTTGAATGGGAAATGTACAGCATTCCCTTAATTTCTGTATCACTTTTAAGAGGAATGTGCATGCTAATGGGTAATGAAGTGCATGTTGCCTGATTTCAGAACTTCAGAATAATTATACAAAGGCTACAGTACAGTAATGACACTGGTGAAAAATGTTGTAAAATGCAGTTTTAATACTATTAACATGTATTACCTCTCAGAATCTCATTAATATAACACAAACGTCTAGTCCCTAAGGCCTATAACCATGTCTCATTATCTTTTCTGCATTAAAATACACCTGTCAAGGTTATCTGAATTACAAAATATACACTTAATTCTCACCTGTCCCATTTGTTATGTAGAAACTAATTTCTTGTGGCTTTCTGGATTAAACACTTGCCCTTTGCAAAGTAGCAAACAATTTTATATTGAGACCAAGCTTCTACAACATTAAAATAATGTATTTGCATAATTTATTTCAGGACACCAAAGCAGAAATGCTGATGCTGAAACAAATGAGAGGTGACAAAGGATGGACAGCACACTAAAATATGATTCTTTGGAGTGGTAGCATCATAATTAAACTGTCATTTATGGAAAATCTGCAAAAGAGGAGTTCCTGCTGAGAACCAAGGCATCAGTCATGCATTACCTTTTCAGTTTGGTTCTAGGACAGAGGGATCTATCACGTGCTGGAGACCTTTTTTCTTTAGAAGACACAGAAATTGAAGACAGCTTATCAGAAGCACTCGAGCATATAAAAATAATTTCTTCTTCTTCAGTAAGTAATTTCTCTGCTGCAAAATCATGGTGAAACCATTATTTATTTCACTGTATTAATTTCTTACAACATAAATAACAGGTAAAACAAATGTTCCTAAATGCCAACAAATTCCCTTTCTTAAAATGAGAAGAAATGCTCAGTATAATGTAAATCAGCTTTATTTTACTTGAATGTTATTTGAAAAGTCCAAGGATTAATAACCATTATTGTTTATGGGTATGACAGGCAAAGTTAAGGTGTTTATATAAATCTGCACAAGCACACATACATTTTTGTGAATATGTGTCTCATTGTAATATACTATAAATATAATATATATAGAGTTCCAATGTGCAGAAATGGAAAAAGGGGCTGTGGATGGATGGATATATGAATTTATTTAAAGACAGAGACTGTAATATCTTCAGAATTAGATTGAGATACAATATTTTACCATTACATATAAGTGATCAGATAGTGGGAGACATCAGGTGTCCAGAGAATGATCCCCCCCCCCGTTCAAAAATACTTTTGATTTGGTATGTCAACTCTTTTGTGAATCATTCTACAGTTATTATTGACATTCAAATATGAGTTGTTTTTTTGTCGGGGGCATAATTTACATATATATGTGTGTATCTATAGGTTTCATTCATTGCATCAAAGCCTTACTTTCATAGAAACAGGAATAGGTTATAGTTTATTTTGATTTCTGTTCAGAGATACAGTAAGGTTAGTGAACAGTGGAGTTAAGGAGGTTTCTCTTCCCCACTGTTGTGTGATCTTGGAGCTAGTATATCTAGAGTGGCAAAGGTCTGAAGGATGCTAGCTGTCCCGGAAAAATCCTGTTTTTTTAGTTGTATTTTTTTAGGTTTGTCGGACTTGCCCCCCCCCCCCCCCTTCAATTGCAAGATCCATTTTTGTGCTTGTTTTCAAGTTTCACGAATATAGCTTCATTAGTCTTTTTGATGTGCTGTGTTCAGATAGAATGTAGTGTGACAAAGCAGACAATCATAAGTATATTATATACAAATATAAATATAAATATATATATATATATATATATATATGTGTGTGTGTGTGTGTGTGTGTGTGTGTGTGTGTGTGTGTGCATATAGGGAGAGAGAGACACACACTTTTGTGTGGGTGTGTTTATATCTACATCTATGTCTGTTCATGTGCGTGTGTATTGTGTGTGCAGGTGGATATATATATATATATATATATATATATATATATATATATATATATATATATATATATAGCTATAGATATTTCTATATATAGATATATATAGCTATAGATCTATATATATTTAGATTTATCTGTAGATGTACATCTGTCTTTCTCTCTTTATACAAACACACATATATATACATATACACACACACTTACATTTTACATATATCTGTACAAATTAGTGAATGACCATACATTGAAAAATCACATTATCAAATGGAAAGTGATGAAACATAACTTGTCAATCACGAGCCAATTGAAAAACAAAGAAAAGTTTAAACATGTTTTTACAGGGGAGCAAGACTCCCTGCATCCAGTTATATATACCAACTACAAGACCACAATACAGTAGGGAAAGGGTAAAATCCCCAATCCCCACTGTACTGCAACTTCCCACTTGAAAAAACTGGTACATGTGATCAGCTGAGTTTCAATCGGCTGTACCGGCTTTTTTCCCATTCCATAAATGGTGCTGTCAGCCAGTTGTTGGCAGCCCATGCACATACATGCACATATATGTATGTAAATGTGGTCTGCAGAAACAAATACTTTAACTTAACCTGGTAATTTACACTAGGTCAAGAAAAGGAATAACACATTACTGATGATATATGCAAGAAAGCATTACAACTGATTTTGAGGTTTCTTCTAAGATTTCAAGTAGCAGAGGGAACATAAATTTTAAGGCCTGTGAAATTTCTTTGCTCACTGAACCTTTTACCTTAAGGGTAACAGAAGCATTCTTTCAGCAGCCTATGTGTGTCAAATAAGAATGTCTGATGTAATCTGATGTCTGATGACAACCGCCCCAAGTTGTATACAGCAATGTTTCCTGCCAGAACTCTGAAGTATGATAAAGTGACAGATGCCATTAAATGTTACCAGGCGCTGAGAAACCTTATCTTCAACTGATATTTTCATAAGCATACTGTTTTAGTGACATTAGAACTTTTATTACTACTGCTACTCATTTAATTGTTCTATTCATTTTGAAGTGAATAACATATGACCATTTGTAAATTTGTTTGCACAGTAGGTTGAGATCACAAATATATACAAAATAATATAGCTAATACCATGCAACAAACAATAGAACTAACTGTGGGCAGAATGCCTAGTGTGAGTTATGAATAAAATGCAGTTAATGCAACACTAACATTTAACAATGAACAAAAGAATCACTGCTAACAAGATCTGTGTATCTGACACAATATTTCCGATATTAATGAAGTAGTTAAATGAAGAACTTTACTGTATTCATGAACATTGCTGCACAAGGAAGCAGGGAAGGTATGCAGTATACCTGCCTCCAGGGGGATGCTGCCCCTTTATGTAGGGATTGTACTTCATGTATGGAATACAGTTACAAACAACCCTCCACCTGATCATATGTGATTCAATGAGACAGTACTGCTGAGTATCCTTTGGTCCCAAAAGGGTAACCTATGGGAGAGCAGTAGCACACACACAGTACAATGGTGGTATGCTTAACAGCACAGGAATCCCTCTTCCCTGCTAATGTGTTGGTCAACATACAGACTGAACAATATATTAGCATAGAAACAAAGACCTGTCCTGCATGGTAATTCCCTATAGTGCAGGATAACCCGCTTCCTTAACCAAAGATATCCCAACCTCATACAGTAATGGTGCTGAGCTTCAGCAAAGGGGTCCTCACACCGTACCAGATCCTTTAGTACTAAATTATGTTAATGAACATAGTTCCAATGTCATAACTAATGGCTATGATATCTCTATGAGTTAATGCCAGTCATGGTGGTGGACTGCAGTGAAACAACAATATCTTTGCACAAGAGCAAGCAAAGCAAAGCTTAATTTTTATATATAGATCTTCTTTACTGTAATGTGGTTCCCTGTCATATAACTCAGCAGAGCATTGTTTGTGTTGCATAGTGGAACAGGAATGAATTGTAAACCAAAGTACTTTGTACATTACTGTGTACAAACTGGTCTTGTGCATAGTTGATAAAGATCAGTTACATTTGTTTACTGCTGTTGTTGATTAAGATCCACATAAATGAATCTTGCACCATAATAGTGCAATACAAGGCACAGTGCTTGTGTTTCTCTTTGCGTTATATTTATGGACAGCAGTGCTCATCTCCAAGTTCTCAGAGTGCATAACCATTTATGTCACTTAACAGTAGATTTTAGATTAGTGTGACATAAACTCATTTATTAGAGACTAAACTTTTAAAACCCATCACACCCTTATTACAAAAGTATGTCTTTAGCTATCCACTTTTCAGTCTGTTCGGTATGCAGTGGTGCACATTTCTGACATGAAACATTTGTATCTGGTCAGGTATGCCTAAAAATAGAGCCTTTTCTGTAATAAATAATCATTCCATTTGTCTACTCTGCAGACAGTTTCTTACTCATATGTTATTGGTAGCACTACACATTGGTCTACACTTGCTAGTAACAGGACTGAATGTTGTCTTAACTTCATTTGTAAAATTATGCTGTTACCTCTGAAAAGAACTATGTGTTTGATAACTAGCATTCAGTCATATGGCCAGTGGCTAGCTAACTGAGGCCCTTCAACTTCAAATAGCCAGCCAAATAGAAATAGTGATACACATGTATTTATAACTTTCAGAATGAATTTTAGCTGAAATTAGATTCAAGGATACCCTCCCCAGGGGATCCCTCACCAACTCCAAATATTATGAGAGATGTTGCCCTCACTTAAAACAGTCCAGAATTCCTTTTGTTTGGGAGATTGGGCATGGATGTTTCTAATCAGGTAGGAATTGATTCATTGATCATTAATTAAGACATATTCTTGATCAAATCATCAACCACATAATTGTTTCAGTTTCATATTTGTGGAAAGATGTTGCTAATGTCATTTTCTGCATGCCTTTGGTTTATTGGCACCTAATGAACTATATTATTGAATGAGTGCATCTGTACAACTTACTGTAACTCCTTCCTTATTCAGTTTATTTATTATTTTATTTATTATTTCTTTGACATTTGTTGACTAGGTTAGTCCAACTGAGCAAAAGCCCTTTTTTCATCGCTGGTCTAGGAGAAAAGCTCCACAGGGAGTACACACATATATAATTGCAAACTATGAAAAATACTGTAAGGTATAGAAATGAATTAGATAATAATGGTGTGAATTATTTACACAAAGAGCTTACATGCAAGTTAATACCAATGAATCAAGCAGTACCATCACTGTAATAGAGGGCATATGCATATTCATGGAGTATTATAGAAAGAGAAGAGTTGTTTGTATTTAGTTGACTTAGGTAAGATAAGAAATGTAGGACTAATGGATTTAATGACATGAGGAGTAGCCAAAATAGTCAATGAGCAATCAGTGAGTAGCTATAAAAGGAAGAAAAAAGGGGTGGGTCAGCGAGGGAGAGAAGACGAGTATAGTGTGGATAGTCATTGAGGGTAGTTACAGTGACATAACCAAGTACTAGTTAGAAAGTTTTTGGTTGCAGTCTTGAATTTTTGAGGGCGGTAGATATTTTTAATTTCCAGATGGAGGTTATTTGAGAATTGGACAGGACAGTTGCTGTAAAGGTAATGTCCTATTTTGCTTTTGGGTTTGTAGATTTGAAGAAAGTTTTCATCAGAGCTACGGAGAGTTCTTCGAGGGGTGTAGAGGGAGACAAGTGAGGCAATATCAGGACAGAAGGAGGGTGGATACAGTATGGAGTGTATGATCTGAACCTGAAAGAGAAGCAGTTGATGAGGAAATTGTAATCAGTTTAAGCTTTTAAGAGCAAGACAGTGGTGAGAAGAGTATTAAGATCAGCTGAGAATCTAGCAACTTTAGTGTATGTGGTTTCTAATTTCAGTAAGATAGTAGCCTGAAGATTGGTGATGATTTGTGACCCATAGAGTAGGCTTTGAAGAATGTAAGCATGGGATAGGAATATTTTACTTTCTTGGATAGGAACTTTTTGTTTCTATAAAGGAGCCCAAGTTTCTGATGGGTTTGCATGATGTTGCTGAGAATGCACAAGTCAAATTTGAGTTTGCCATCATTGATGACCTCCAGAAGCTTGGTATGAGACTCAGCTGTGATAGGGGTTTTATTTAGGGAAAAGGTTGAGGAGGATTTAAGATGATTCATAGTTTAGGGAACAAAAAGCAGGAGTTTTGTCTTTTAAGATTTTGATTTTTGGTGAGCCAGTTTTTAATAGAATGTAAAGACTTTTGTGTGATAGTATTTAGGTCAGACAGGGAATTGGCAATGGTGATGACTGTGAAGTCATCTACTTATTGCACAAGTGATGACTGTGGATAGGATGTAAACAGTTGGCTGGCAAATATGTTGAACAGTAATGGCCCAAGGACTGATCCTTGAGGTATGCCTATTTTGACAGGAAGGGGAGGAGATGTAGATGAGAGGCATTTAATGGATTGGAGTCGATCACTGAGGTAACTGGCAAACCAAGAAATAGTGGAAGTAGATAGCTTTAGTTCAGGGAATTTGGCCAACAGCAGAGGGTGGGAGACCATGCCAAATGCTTTTGAGAAATCAAGAAATAAGGTAGAGATGAGTTTGTTATTGTCCCTGACTTGGGAAATAGTGATTATGAATGATATGAGGGCTGTGAAGGTGCTACGTTTATGTTGAAGCCATGTTGTGTATGGGGTAAGTAAGTTTTCGTGTAAGATGTAGTGTTGGCTTTGATTGTATATACAATTCTGTAATATTTTGGAAAGAGGAGATACAATAGAAATTGGCCTGAAGTTGGAAAGTTCAGATGAGTTACCTCCCTTGTGAATGAGTAGTATATAGAATTGTTTCCATTTTTGGGAACTTTGGATTCAGAAATGTAATGATTGATAAGTATGGAAATGGGGAGGGCAATTGAGTTTGCTGCTTTTTGAAGAAAGAGTGAAGGTTGGTTATTGATGCAGGGGGAGCAGGGTTTTAGTTTGAGGAGGATTTAATATAGTTGGTAGATACAATTTTCAGAGAGAAGGCCTGTGGGGAACTGGAGGATGTGGGAGAGTCAGGAAGGATGTTAACATTAGAGCTTGAGTTGGTCTGTATACATAGTTTGCTGATAGTGTCAATGAAGTAAGTACTGAAGTTAGATGCTGTTTCTTGGGAAGTATTGGGAGGAAATGAGTTGGAAGAAGATGGGTTGCCTGAATGAAGAATTTTGTTGACGGAGTACCAGAACTTCTTTGTGTTGAAAGAGTGTGTGGTTGAGGGTTAGTTGTAGAAGTTCTTTTTGTCATTGATATATGTTTTGGTAAGGTTACATAGTTCTTTCTATTGCTCGAGGTGGATGGGGAGTTTAGTTCTGGACCAGATTTTCCAAGCGTTGTGTCCTGTTTGCATTAAGGTATGAATGAAGAGGGTCAGCCATGAGGATATGATTGATTTGACTCTAAATGAATGTGAGGGGGCAAGATAGTTCAGAATGTTAAGGAATATGGTATTAAATTTGCATACAGTCTCATTAAGAGGGAAATGCCTAAGGAAGGACCAGTTTATGGCTGACAGATGATTGTTGAAGATGTCAGCATGGAAGTTAGAGAGTTTGTCACATTCAATGAACTTATGTGGTCTAGTGTAATTTGGAGAGAATCTGATGACTTTGATGGGACAGTGATCACTGAGAGAGTCTGAAGAGATTCTGAGAATTAATATTTATGTGGATGAGAGAAAAGTATTCAATCAAGAAGAGAAATGGAGTTTGTTGATTTGTTAGAGTGAGTAGGAGTGGAGTTTAGTTGGGAGAAGTCATGTGAATTCATAGATGAGCTAGTACCATCTGTGGAGAGGGAGAACCAGTTTATTTTAACATGTCCCAGGACAACGGTTTCATTAGGTGAGTGTTGAATAAGCTAGGAGATAATATTTTTGAGTATAGGGATATTTTCCCCAGCAGTTATGTAGATTGCTGCTATGGTGATTAAGTGATGGGCATTGATTTTGCATTTGGTAATTAGCAGCTTGGCTAGTGAGTCAGAGGGGGTGGGAATAGCAAGGGGGTTACAGTTAGATGGATAGCTAACATTATAGCAACTCCTCCACTTTTTTAGGGCTATCTAATCATAGGATGTTGTACTCAGGTGTTAGGAAGCCCTTGTCAGGAATGTGAGGTTTTAGCCATGTTTTAGTGAAAGTGATACTATCAGGAGAGTGATGAGACATCCAGGCATGGGATTCACTAACTTTGTTGAGTATACTTTTGATATTTATGGAGTAGAGAGATATTTTTTTGGGGGGATGGTGGTATGGAGAGAGGTACAC
Organism: Protopterus annectens; assembly: GCF_019279795.1. Classification (NCBI taxonomy): domain Eukaryota; kingdom Metazoa; phylum Chordata; order Ceratodontiformes; family Protopteridae; genus Protopterus; species Protopterus annectens. The sequence goes on from NC_056734.1 coordinate 709,163,168, forward strand.
ATATATAATACAGATAGAAAGGGCGATAGTGTGATATATGTCGATATACAAGGGGTCACTGACATCTGCAAATATATAGATAGGTCGACGACATTCAAAACACCTTTGAGGTACAAATAAATAGGATACCGCCAACTATGGAACATGTCGCACACCGACATGCATAACCAGGAGGCTGAAATACAGAAAGAACACAGTACTGGAACAGTAGAACCGCGAGCAAAATGACAATAGTAAGGACATGTAGTCACCGCTGGTGGCGGTGCGGTCCACGTAGGTACCGTATACATCTGTGGTTGTGAGTGATGTAGCCTGTGTATGTGTGTGTTGAGGGTGCCATGTGTGTTCCTGTGTGACTAAAGTGTGTGTGTGTCCCCACATTGTGTGTCTGTAGGTGGCAACTCGGAGGTAGATGATTACGGTAGGTGTGGGTATAGCTAGCCGTAGGCATGCGGTAAACACCTGTCCCACATTGGGAGGGACAGCCCCCCCTGGGCAGGTGTGTCCTGACATGAAACATTACAAAGGGCAACTGTCCGAGAGTTTAGGACATTAGTATGTCCCAAATATTATGCAATAGTTGCAGGAAATACTCATGCCTGTATGTAAGAAACGGAAATTTTACAAACAAACCGATAAGTAGTTAAGGACCAAGAACAATTGGTATGTAATGAGGATAAAAGTATATGCTATCCTGTGTACTGACCATGGCCATATGTCAGCCTGTAAACACCACTGTGTGACCCACAAGTGTCCAACTATGGCCATATGAAAAGATGGCAAGCCATGTCACAGAGGGTCTGGCACCAACACCACTGCAATGACTGCAAATATCTGGGACAGACATACACGGGATAGCGGTCATTTAAAAATATCCCTGCACATATCGCCGTACATCTGGAGGTATGGAAGTATCAACCTCACCTGCATACCATATAGAAACCAATTAACAATGGCCCAAAGTAAATTCGTGTAACAGAAGTCTATTAAGTGATAGCACTGTAATTAGGGAAGGGGCCCACACACATATATATGGACTACGTAGAAATGCAAGCCCCACAAAACTGTATATGCTACGTACACCCGCCTACATCTCCCACATTGGAAACAATAGCAATACAGACCATAACCACAGCCCAAACATCTAGTTAGTCAATTACATCTGCTGAACCGTTAACATACTTTGTGAGAGACACATTTAAAGGCGCCATGCAAAATTGTATCCGTCGTATAATGGAACAAACGGCGATGTTACAGGTGTTTGCAATAGTCCTTTATCAGATGGGTGGGATGACAGGTACAGTCACAGGTAGAACCACATACTCAAGCCATCACACACAATCCACGGGGGACATGACTCCAAAATAGACTTGGCTCTACACATAGCAGTTGCAATTACACACAACAAAACACAATACAGGCCATCTCCCTGAAGGCAGGGCAAATGGCCAATGCCCAAGTGGAGAATTCAATTATACCCCACTGTTGCTGCATAATTGGCGAATGGAGTAGCTGCACAGCTGAAGTGCACATAATTAGTCACATCGGACCACCAATTGGTGGCAGTAAACCACATGTTGCAGGTATAGACGTATATAAGGATGACTTGCCAGATATGCAAACTGTATGCTCATACCGTAAAACAGTTTAAAGAGTGATACAGAAGAGCGAGATAGAGATGAAACACCAGAACGATATCAAGGTATGTAGAACACTAACTGTATGTATAGTATGTTCTGTATTAAGTTATGTCAGTGTATGCATAGCCTGGTTTGCAGTAATTAAAAGTGTCTGCCATGCATAAAGTGGGGAATGGTATTTATGTAGTGATGTCTTGCTGATCGTACTAATGCTTGTAGAAGTTGTGCGTCCAGCAGTAGGCCACAAGTTAAACAGCACAGACTCCACAAGGGATGCAACATGACAGCTTTAAACAGAACAATGTCATACGACCCGCCGTCAGTGGCAGGGTATGTCCAATAAGTACGTGCCATAGCAGGGGATTGTATATGTGGATATACTGTAACAGTACACATGTGTATGGGCATATAACATCAATGACATGTCTAAGGTGGACCCTCTGTGCAAGTATGCTTTGAATTATGGGATACCATGTAAAACATGTGTAATGTATAGTACAGTAGATTGATAAGTCAGATATGCTACACAGGAGAATAGGCATATGATGCATAACAAAGGTATTGTATAGTGATTTGAGTAGTATGTAATTAATTTATGTATAAACAGTTATGATGAAAAAAATAATGTAATCCACTCGGTGCATTTGCAAAGGATGCAAACATTACTCCCATACTAGAATAGCAGAAGAGATGTGACAGACAAACATGAACATGATTGGCGTGTACAATAACAGGATACATATGGCCTGTAGTCACGGGACATTGTAATAGCGTGACAGCTAATCTAACCGGAAGGGCTGTTCCAGTAACCATGCACAAAGGACATGTAATAGCTCCACAGGTTCATAGTGGGGTACCATGCAGTCTGGCAAGTCTATGTGTAACAACAACTACAGTGTGCACACCAGTGGCACCTCTCTAGGGTAGTGTCCTGTGAACAGAAGAGCCATGTGTAACCTGCATCTCTGCACAGTACAGCCACTGCAGTGATCCCTGGCGTACATGTGTCCACCATCCACCAAGCGAGGTATCACATGAACACTGCTACTGACTGTCCATGCATGATGTACATAGGAATCATGTCCCAAAGCATGGTGAGTGTCCGGTCTGGGAATGCAACCCCCAAGCACATGCCACACACTGTTGCATGTGTGCACATATCCATGAGCATCATGCTCATAGTGGATATTGTTTATGTCGTGTATGCGGAGTATATACATTAACATATTTGCAGACATGGGCCCTGTCTTTGCAGCAGAGGTCACCTCTGTGTATGTAGTCCGCAAATGTGTACAGACGTGGTGTCTTACATAAGCCGCAAACTTTAACTGTCGTAGATCAGTAAAAGTCATGGCGTTTTAATGTTGAGTTATGTAAAGCTGTTGTGTAAGGTACACCCTAAGTGGGGTGTTGTACCCATGGATGTGTGTATAAGTCCAGTGTTCAGAGGTATAATGGGTGCCTATGTACCAGCTACACACCCAGTACAGACATGTGTGGACACGTAGAAGGATATCCACGCCACAGTGGCAATGTGGTAATCACAGGAGTGTGTGCGACATACATGTGTCTTACAAACACGTACAATGCGACATGTATGTAGGGGACTAACACCTATGTGATAACCAGTGGGTGGATGGTGTACTGCAAAGGTGATGTTCATACCAAGTGTCATGCAGGTGGAGGCCATGATGTTCATATCGGTGTCCGTCACAGTGACACCCGTGTGGATGGGGTCTGTATCAGCTGGTGGAGCAACAACAGCGCTAGGTATGCAGTAGTCTGTAAAGCTAGGCAGGGAAGTCCCCTCAGTGGTAGCCTGTACCTCAGGGAAGCATATACCGAACATGAGGGCCCCATGACTGAGGACTGTGGTATGCCAAGTGTAACTGGAATGCAGTATGTGATATGGTATGCCACCCTCAGTGTGTGTGTCCCATCCATTAGCCACTTTGCATAACATCCGGAGACATATGTTGTGATGTGCAGGTGGATGTGTATGTTGTCAAAACCAGAATGGAGAACAGTGCTGAATGGCAGCGAGAGGACAATGCAGGCTGTGTGGACCCCCATGTCGTCATCAACTACTCTGGTGACTGTATGAACGGTGTTCAACAGGTGTAGGAGATATGCTGTTGCCCCAACAAGACCAACCCAGCTGGCATCAAAGGACTGGAGCACAACAAAGACTCAGCGAATGATGTCCATGATGATGTGCCCTATAGCCGTGCATAACAGTCCAGTGAGGTATGTAGAGCAATAGTCCCAGTCATGCATTGTGGTGCCACCTGTGTGGAGTGTTACTGTTGCTGTGTGCCAGTCAGGGTCCACAATGTCTGGTACAAGGCTATTACTGAATATGGTGTCCCAGTGGGGAGACATGCTGTTCAGAGGTCTGTGGACATCACAGCCTGCAATTTTGTAGGGTGACAAGGGGCCTGTGTCCTAGGACATATAAAGTGCAGGTCAGTACTCTGTAGATGTGACCGCAGGTACACCGCAATGTTCCTGCAAGGAATGTGGCCCCGCAGGGAGTGAGAGGGTGTAATGTTAGCATTGAAGCCATCAGACAGCATGTTGCCAACATCACCTGTTACTGTCATGTTCCAGAGTGACAGTTGTATGTGTGAGCAGATGTGGGTATTGCATATGACTACTGACATACCACCATAATGCCTTGTGGTACATCTTGGAATGTGTCGCAGTAATGTGTATGTAGCTAGTTATGGAGTATGTGATGAGGGATCCCGTGGCCCTACAGAGGCTGACCAGTGAGTTACTCCACGCATGGGAATGTACACCACTGTGCAACAGCCCCCACCTGTTGTTGTAAAGTATGTCCGTGGGAACGCAACCCCAGAGTGTTGTCTGTTATCTGGTGTGTACCATCATGGCTCTGTGTGGAATAGCATGAACCATATTGTCGTGTACGTGCTAATGAAGTGCACTGGGGTATGTATCAGTGTTTGCATGTGCATTGTCCACCTGCACGTGTGTCATGACAACTACCGCTGTCATACAACATCTGTAGTTGGTGTTGTAGTACTCATCTACTGTGTATGCCATGAAGTGTGTGGTGCCGGTATGTGGCTAACAAGGGTGAGTAGCATATGTTCGGATTCCACCAATGAGGGGATAACCCCAGGTGTGGAACAGCAGTCACATGTTGGTAGTGTCCATGTCAAGGATACTGTTGGTCTTGGAGGTGGTGTATGGGTCAAACCAGCCGAGTGGAGGTTATGACTCACGCACAGCATATGCCTAATGTGTTGGTACATGTGCGGCTATCACAGTTAAGTGTGGGTTACTGTCAGTCTCACATCAGTAGCAACAGTAGTTCTGGACACAGTTATATGCGTGTGGAGCACCTGTGATGCATTGTGCTAAGTAACCAGCCGGGATGTGTGTACAACATAGTGGAATATGGGGACACCTCAGCCGTGGGTGTGCCAGTCCAGGTACATGCCTGAGAGGTACGGTCTGTCTAAAACCAGCCATTGCAGGTGTGCTCTGCAGAGCCAAGAGGCAGGTCCCAGTCACTGCAGAGATATTGAAGTGGTGCAGTATCAGGTGTGCCTTGCCTGCATGCATCACATAGGATGATGTCAAGCATTGTGTGACATGACCACATGCTTCGCTAGCCAGTTCCCGTTTGGTGGTGACTGTTATTGGACACTGTGCAAGACAGGCAGTATAAAAGCAGCAAGAGTCCAACATGTGATCCGTACTCCCAGGGCTGACAGGTGCAGGTCAACTGTGCCACAGCATCATGTTGTTTGACTAGGTCTGTCAAAGTGGACGTATACTAGATGCCTGTGGAATGACAGCAGAAGCATGGACAACTGTTGGGAGTGGTACAGTCATTCGTAGTACAGTGGTAACAGGTCCGGATGACCACAAAATGCTTCCCAGGGCTTGGACCACACCATCAGGGCTAGAACACTGGTGGGCTATTACATGTCCCTGCACACGTAGTCTGTGCCCTGAGATACAACTTCAGTCACACAAACATGGAAGATGAGTCACGTCGTACCTGCTGAGTTGTGGCATATGTGCATAGGTTATGTTGCAGAACCAGTTACTTGACAGCAGGATGTAAGTGACTATCGCCTTGTGTAGCCTGCTGAGTGGAACAGCAGTGTGACCACTGACAGTCACCTAAGACAGGTGTGTTGTGTATGTTATAACACCCTATTGGCTGTATGTGATGGGCACATGTGTCTGTGGGCTATAGGTTGGTGTGGTTGTGTTTGGCGATGTGGGCTGTCATTGGTGCCCACACAGAGTATGGAGGGGTACTGTGCAAGGTGTCTCCGTATGTGTGGCCTGTGGTGGGGAACATGTGGGACTATGTGATGTGTGGGGTGCGTTGCCAATGTTGCACATACCCACATGACTTTCAGGTGCAGTCAGGGTTGGTGACAGTATAACCCCTAGCAGGGCTGCATATGTGCATCCCCCACAGGCTGTACTGTTGTATGTTGGGAGGTGTGCATTGACTGTGTACATGAGAATAGCTCTATTGCCACATGTACAACATAGTCATCATAGTGACAGGCAATAGCACTGGTACGTGCCAGCTGGACATGCCTGTATATAAGTGGTACGTGCCAGGTGGACACGCCATATAAACCACCATGTCTCACGAGGTATGTGAGTGATGTGTGTATGACAGCTGTTGTACTGTTAGCAAGCTGGAAATGTATGGACAGACAGTGTACCTGTGAGGACTGGTGTGAAATGGGTGCTACACTAAGCAGTAGCTCATAACATGCCAAGAAGTTCTGAACAAGTGCCGAGCATGCCCATACATTACAGATAGGGTGTTGGATAATATCAACCCACAAGTGTTGACGACAGTCATGATTGGTGGCACCGCATCAGAACACTGCCGGGTATGGTCTGCAAGTCCATGAACCATTATCAATGTAGATGTTAGCAGTACAGATGTACAAGACAGTACAGATGTTCGGCTACAAATGCCTTTGTATGCCACAGGAGTGTTCTACTAGTGGCCTGTTGACAGACTCACAACTACTAAAGGTGCTACAGTGACATGTGCATATCACACGGTGTCAGCTACAGTAAACCAGGGTTAATGTGTTGTACCCCACCCGCATTGTAGCCCATACCACACAGACAAATGTCAGCCATCTGTGTATGTGAGGATGTGAATGGCCATGACCTATGGGCAATAGTTGTCACAGTGTTGCGAACAACATACAGAATGGGCTGTGTGTGTGATGTGTGACATATGTGCACATTCTGGTGGATGATATCAGCAATGACACCACTAGGGGAATACCCCCGTACCCATTAAGAAACACCTAGGCTGTGGTCAACATTATGGGCACTGTGTTAGGGATGGTGTAGTGTAGTATACCTCCCTGAGCTGGAGACGTCTCCCTGGCCCTTTAGGTAGTCATCCAAGGTACCCATGACATGACAGGGTGGTATCCATGAGCACAGAGATCATTGGACAGGCATACACAGCACCCATGTGACCAATATTGGAATACATATCATCCTCCAGGGGTAGGGCCCATGCGTGGATGGCCGATACCAGCCTCCACAATACTCACCTCCAGTATGCAGCATGCTATCCACCTTGCATACAGACATATGCCACACTATGCTGTTAGACATGCTACATGTCCATAGTCTGATCTGAAAGACATATGTCATGGACAACCACCGTCCTACGACTAGGATGGCCACATGCAGGACAGATCCCTGTGCCATACCTGTGACATAGTCCCGCCATACCATGCAGCCCTGTCCACATAGCTGCATATATCATCCCTGTCATACATGGTGTTATGGCCGTATGGTAGATGTAGTATCAACTATCTGGATCACTAATGTGTCACTGATGCCCCTCGCGGTGGCATAATGGGTGTTGGATACAGCTAGGAAACCCAGCCCGTACATGCCATAGCCGATAACCTTACCTGCGAATGATGTCCGACTAGCCATTGTCCCATGTCTATCACCTGTGCAACACAGGCGATCCATGGCAGGATGTTGAACAGCTGTACAGTGCAGTGTAGATGTCTATGGCAAAACAGATGCATGTACAGGTTTCCATGCGTACTTGGTGCATTGTCACTGCCCAAGTCCAGTAAGGCTGTGTCTGTGTTGATATGTGACATATACACAGCATCAAGGTCAACAGCATTACTGTGGATACATCAGGCATGTGTAGATAGGTAAGAACACCAGTGCAGGCAAACAGACATGCCCACATCGAGACAGATGTCACATGCAGTAGGAATACTAATGAGGTGACACACATATATGGGGATGATATCCAATGCATACTGGGTGTTACATGTGTATGACACATACATGCCAGTCGTGTTAGTGTCATGTTGATTTGCAAAGATAACTGTGCAGATGTACTAGAAATGTATGTGCAGCAGTATCACTGTACATGTCTGTAAATGTGACCTGTCACCTTCATCATGTCTTACAGATAATGCCTCGTACACGCCGACCAGCATACAGCCGACAGGAGGATGATGTTGTAATCCCGTACTTCCATGAGAACTACGAGGTATTATTTAGCCATGTGCCACAGCATGCACAGCAGCGGGATGACCTGTGGCGGGATCCTCGCAGGAGGGTCAACGAAGTGGGCGGCCACAACCGCACCTACCAGCAGGTGCGCAGACACTGCATGGACTTGATATGTCATGCAAAACAGCGTGCCACTGCAATCGCCAGGGAACAAGGTGGAACAGGTGGTGGGCCACCAACCCAGCCTCCACTCACACACACAGAGGAGATACTGGCCAGTCTGAGAACACCCTCGGAACAGCCCCACAAACACTATCTGCCATCGTGGAGGTGGGTGTCTCCCAACCAATGAGCCTGGAGTTGCCTGGTAAGTCAGTACTGAACATATGGCAAGTATATCCCACGTACGTGCATGTGTCAGTGTACATCATGTAATGTAACAACATATGCAAGGTATGTGGACACACATGCTTTATGCTACCCTGTGTCTGCACCATACCTCTGAATTGTACAGGTATTTGCAGGATGTCCAGATGTCTGCCTCATATTGTCAGTGTGTTCCTCTTAATATCTGTCCCTTTCTGGCAAATAGCTGAGGAATGGAGTCATTAAAGGATGACATACATTTGTGTTTATGACTGCACATTCCGTGTAAAACCCATGTGCATGCAAACCTATTAGTCTAGCAAATTTCTAAGTTTGTAAGAGCAATATGTCACAGTTGTCCTTATATGTCCCCCATCATAGTAGGCTTTGTCCACATTTATTGTTCTAAGAGGTTGAGAGGTATGGTATGCACACATGTGCTGACTATATGCTATTGTACAGTCGAAGGTGTTAACTTGCACTGTGCATGCTGTGGCTGTCATACAGTCATGGATAATGTTCATACTGCTGTGTCACCCTATACAGGTACCTCTGGTGTGCCGCACAGACAAGAGTCCGTTGCAGGTGAGACTGTCATTGGTATCAGGCATGTCAAAGCATAGATCTATTCGCCATGTGGCCAGTTAATACATGGATATACAGGTCGCATCACCCATCATCCACACAGGCCACTCATGTGCAATATATACAACTGAAATGACACACAGACATGAAACTACAGTATTTGTCATTGCTACATGTGTGTCCAGTTGTGCATACAACTGCGGAGGTGTTCTACAATGGAGGCATATGTACTATACAGTGGAACAAAACGTGTGGTACACAAACCAGTACCGCACAGTGAGCAGTGATATGGGCAGACCACAGGTGTCACCATTGTGTTATATGCCCCTGCAATGGTTTCACACATTGTGATGTTCCATCTGACATGGCTGAGACACATAGCGTTTTGGTTGCAATATTGTCACAATTTCCCATAACCCATACCCCATATACCACACATACACCTGTTGTCTGCATAGCCCTGTGGATGGTGACATATCCAACATCTATGGGTGTATGTCATATGGGACAACACAGACATGTGTGATAGATGGCCATCACATACATGACCAACACATGTGCACACATGGCCATGGGGGATGGCCAGAGACACGTAGCCACACAGAAGATGGGATGTGGATACACCCTGTCCCACTTTGTCCACACATGGTCCAATTACAGCCATACTAGACCGATTGTACAGGTGATGTGGTACGCTGCGCATCCTAAATGCCTGTGCACAGCTAGTGGATGTGTCAGTGACGTGTACCTCATAAGATGTGTTGAACATGACGTCTGTGTCATAGCATGACGGTAGTCACCTTTACAGATTCCACTGACAGTGACACCAGGCCACAGATACTGTACTTTCTCCTCCTGCTGTAGGACATCACTGTTAGCTGTGCACCTTGTGTGTGTGGTACATCAATGTCATGTGTGAAATGGTGACGTGACAGGTCCGCTATGTGTGGACATGGTTGCCAGGCAGCTAACACTCTGTAGTCATTTTGCAGGTGTGTCATCTGTATGTCCTCCAGTGACCTGTCACATGACACATCATGCTTTGGTGTGTATATACCTCAGCATCGTAGGTCACAATGCACAGGTATGTCATGGGTATGCATGCAGTTCTGGATATGCAATGCGTACATAACATCATGACTATAG
>NC_056734.1:709173923-709335567 GCF_019279795.1 Protopterus annectens
TGTCCTTGATAAGTGTAAGCAGGGGGTTGGAGATACAACATTTACAAGCAAGGGCCTGGGAGATGAACCATATACAGGCTGCCTGTGTCCACAGATATAGGTGCCAGTCCAAGGATTAATTTTCTGTTCCCCATACAATTGTCCAAGTTACACTTGAATTGAGTTAAGGAAGAATTCTGCTTCACATGGATGGGAGCCTTTTCCAGATAAGGGGTAGTCTCTGGGAAACAAATCTGTGTCTGCAGCAGGTCTTATGTCATAGTCAATATTTAAATGTTTAGAATGGGTAATTCTGGTGCTATTTGTTTTGTGGATATGCAAGAGATTCATCAGAGTTGACTCCAACAATGCTTTGTATGCTAGGCATAGATGTACCGACAACAGCATGCAGGAGACAGAATACAGGGATAGGGCTTTGAGCTTCTCTGAATAGGATGGGTTTATATTATATTCTCGAAAGCGGACAATATCAAAGCTGATATTGTCGACATGAGAACAGCGAAAGCGCACATCGAACATGTAAATGAAAATCTACGTAAGGGGAGATTTCCATTTACTGCAATGTAGCATGGTCTCAGAATTGGTATATTTAAGTAGTTGGGGGTGTTGGGGGCACCATTAAGGTTTTTTTTTTCTTTTTCTTTTTTTTGTTGTTTTTCTAAGTTCGATGTTTGAAGACATCAACCATATGGTGTCGATCATATGGTGTTCGATGTTTTCAACCGTTGATCTTATAATATAGACCTGCATAGGACAAGTTATTCATGTCCTGTGTTCTGTTAATGAGGAAGCTATATGGACATTCCAATTGTTGGATGTGCCTGGTTAGGTACATGCCTAAAAAGGCTTTGTACTCAATATTAGGTGTGATGAAGGTCAAACACAGTGAAACAATGACTTCCGTGGACCTTGATGCCATACCTTTGTTTATAAGCTGTACAACATAGAATGATTTCTTCATTACTGTAGATACATGATGGCCAAAGGCTAGATAACTGTTTATGTGTACCTGAGTCCCTGATTACTGGGTACACTCTTAGGAATGTGTTGTCAAGATGATAGTTACCAGGGATGGATGACTTCCTGAAGGATACTATTGTGCATTTCTTGGCATTTTGTTTTAGTCCATGGCTGAAACAATATATTTGTCTGTGCGAGCCCTTCCTGCAGAACATTAGTGTCAGTATGGGATTGTATAACTGCTCCTAATTTGCATTCATATGCTAATTTGGTCAACCAGAGGCTCTTTGACTTCAGAGAAGTAAAAAGGAGCGGTCCTAGGGTTAATCCCTAAGGGGCACCACTTGAGACTGGTCTTCTTATAGAAAGTTCTAATTTCCTGGGTCCTGTCTTTGTGACAGCTGACTATCCACTGGGTGACATAAGGGTTTATACCTAACCTCTTGAGTTTATCAACAATGCCCCCAGTAAGGTATTGTCTCAAATGCCTTCTCCAGGTCAAGGTAGGCAGTGCTAATCATTTTGCCCTTCTGCAGTGCTGTGTTGACTTTCTCAAAGAAGTCCACTGGATTGAGTAGACATAACCTGCCTTTGATGAAACCAGATTGGATTGGGTCCAGTGTCTGGAGTTTTCCTATGTCATTATTGATCATTCCATGATAATTCTTTCTATGGCTTTGCATATCAGACTCTTGAGACTTATGAGTCTGCAGTTTCTGGGGTCTGTACCTACCTTTGTGCGGAGGGATGACTGTTGCTGTTCTCTATTTGAGAGGCACGAAGCCTGTTTGGAAACAGTGATTAAATAGCAATTCCAGAGGACCTGATAAGTTATGTTTTCTGCTATTTAGAAGGGATCCTGAGATATTGTCTTGGTCTATTGATGCAGTGTTATTAGCCTTAGAGAGCGAGAGCATTGAGGACCTGTTCCCTAGTCATAGTAAGGGTTTTTATATTTGCTGGTATTTCCTGAAGGGAGGTTTAGGGGGAGAGAGGGGTAAAGTTTGTACTTAATTAGTCTGCAAGTGGGTTTGCTAATTCTTCTGGCTTAGTATAGCTGGATCTATCAACAATGAGCTCTGTACTGCCTTTGGGGTTACAGACATTACTAAAGGCAATACACAATTGTGTATTATATTTTGGGTTGCATACATAGCTAAAAAAAGCCTTATGGTTGTACTTGGCATGGGAGGCCATATTTACCTCAGATTTAACTTTGGTAGATTGTATTTCTTCACTGAGTTGTTTATTTTAATGAGAGGGCTTTTATTCTGCTGGGTGCTTCATTTCCTAATTGTTGGCATGATTTTCTTCCTTCTGTTATACTGCTTATTAATGCTGTGATTCCACCAGGGTGGCTTGTTTTTTTTGAGTTAATTTTGCAGTTTGAAAATATAAACTCCCTGGACCAGATTGACAATACACCAACTAGCGCCACAAACATACTAGATCTGGACCTCACTAATATGGGAGAATACTGCACAACCCCTAGTGTACTGTCATCTCTGGTAATGTCAGAACAAAAAACGCTTTGCAGTAAACATAAAACCCAGATCCCAGACTAACCCTGGAATGTTCAGGATCTGTTATAATGCTAACTTCCTAGTATTAAGTTATAACCTGGCAAGATTTCAAACCCCCATAAACCCTGAGAACATTGCTGCTTACAGAGAACCATTCAGAGAAACCCTATGCAAGCATGTTAGTAGATGCATGGAGGCAGCTGTAACCACCAGGACTAACTGCACTGCCGATGTGCTCTCTGTGGCTTTAAACCATGTCTCAGCATTATCTATGGTGAGAAGAGCTTGTAGGGACTGGAGTTTATTGCTAAGACTCCTAACACTGAGCAGTAACACCTTCAGATTTTCTTGTTTTTGATTTGCTATATCAGAAGTACTTTCAGTTTGGCATCTCCTAAAAAGGCAGTATGGGGGCAGACAATGTTTTAGCTAATATTCAAAAACCTAGACGTGAGTGTTGCAGACTGTCCCTGGCAAAGCAGTGTGGTATGTTGACCAACTCCTTCCATGCTGACAAATATTGGATCCCCTTAGAATGACACCAGAAACACAACCAGTTATTGAAGCCATTCATTTTCTGTTCGTATTGTGGTATCATCCTTGGACAAGATAAAATGTTGCTCAGTGCTAGGCTCATATCAGTTTGGGACACATATTTTCAGAGCACAGTGATGTATCTCTTCATATACTGTAGTCTAGAGAGGTATGTCTTAGGTCATTTACACCCACGTAGACTATGATTAAGTGCATGCATAATGTAGTGGATCCTGACCCCTGATAAGTAAATGACTGAATTTTTCGAAAAAAGTACCAAAACGTCCAAAAAACGAAATGAAGATAAGAACTCCAGGAACCACAATGAGACAGTGTTTTTTAGTGCTTTCTTTCACTTTTAATATAGTGAACTTCTTCAGAAAAAGAAGAGACTTCCCAAACTCTTCTTTTATAATTACAATAAAGGAAATGACGTCATAACCCTGAATTAATTGAATTAAATATAAAACTTATATATACATATAAATACATTAAATGGTTAAAACCCCTTATGTACCTGTATGGTACATCTTTTGGATGATTATTAAATAAAGTGACATAATTTCAAAACATGTTTTATATGTCACTTTTGTGTGTGTATATATAAATACTTATAATTATTTCATTTGAACCTTAAGAAAGTTCAAGTACATTCAATCTAAAAAAACTGCCATTCCAATAAGCTACTGTATGTTTTTCTATACAAATAACCTTGTTTCATAACCAAAATTCAATTCAAACTGTGACATTCAGATTACTTCATGGATTTTCTAAATAGATAGATCATTAAGCATCACTTTTTCACCAAAATAGGTTTAATGAATTTATTTCATCGAGATGTGTACATTTATTACATATGTACACAAACATAATTCATATACAAGTACATACGTTTCGTGCACACAGAGGTATCATAGTAACAACAGTTATAATTTCTCACTAATCGAGAGACCAGGATAGCAATCATATTCTGATTTTAGATTTAAGTATTTAATTACCATCTTTGTCAGTGAAGGTAGTTATGGTAAGTGTATGTATTTTGGATATTCATATGTCCACACTTGTACAGGTTGACAGAATTAGAAAATTCATGAAGTAATCTGAATGTCACAGTTTGAATTGAATTTTGGTTATGAAACAAGGTTATTTGTATAGAAAAACATACAGTAGCTTATTGGAATGGCAGTTTTTTTAGATTGAATGTACTTGAACTTTCTTAAGGTTCAAATGAAATAATTATAAGTATTTATATATACACACAAAAGTGACATATAAAACATATTTTGAAATTATGTCACTTTATTTAATAAGCATCCAAAAGATGTACCATACAGGTACATAAGGGGTTTTAACCATTTAATGTATTTATATGTATATATAAGTTTTATATTTAATTCAATTAATTCAGGGTTATGACGTCATTTCCTTTATTGTAATTATAAAAGAAGAGTTTGGGAAGTCTCTTCTTTTTCTGAAGAAGTTCACTATATTAAAAGTGAAAGAAAGCACTAAAAAACACTGTCTCATTGTGGTTCCTGGAGTTCTTATCTTCATTTCGTTTTTTGACTGAATTTTTCCTTACTCAACCTGGTGAGAAGGACATCACTGTCTCTTACAATGGAGACTCCAATTACCAAAATGTTGGATTGTGTGGTAGCTTAACTTATAGGCCTAGAAGTAGAGACTCCATGAGATGTGGCTGTATGTGTTGACACGGGTGCTGTTTTGATAGAGTGCATTCAGGGCTGCTGTGGGTATTTGTTATGTGTACTTCATCTAGCAGGTCTTTGTGGGTTTAGGAAGGTCACATTTAAGTGCCTCAGTATATGTGAATCTGAGTCTGCTTTGTACTGTCTGTGATGACTGACATTAGGAGTACTTTTATGTGACAGCTTTGCCTCCGGTGACATTGTGTAAAATATATCTCTCACAAACTTTATCAGTTTGTTTGAGAATTAGCTGCTTGTCAGTAAACATAAAGCAATTTGTACATTGTCTCAGGATGTCTATATCAACCAATCTGGTAACAGAGATGGTGGGAAAGTTAATATCCATGGCAACAGGCCCTTTTTTATTGATAAGACAGCTGAGGTGTGAATATAAAGGGTATACATTCAAAAGTTCGTCGGCCACATCTGCGACGCTGCTTCCATGAATCGCAAACTGTGAAAGTCGAATACCATGAAAATAAAAAGCCAAATTACAAAACGTCACCCCCTTTTCGACCCATGGTGGCACTCATTTCGGTGGTGGAGCGATCCGGGAATGTCAAATTCGATATATTTATGACATTTAGGACAGTCGACGTGATGGAATTCGGCAAAACGTTTTGCGGTAATGGATATTCAGAAATGTGTGTTCGCACACATGAATGTATAGCATATAAAGTAATGTCAAGAGTTTCTGGATTGCAACTCTAGGGGCAGTGCTCATCACTGCAAACTAGTTGCCTGTGTGCAACTAGGTATTGGTGAAATTTCAAGGGTGCTTTTAACTTTTACAAGATAAATTTTGACTCAAGGCCCCTGGTTCTGTACAGGACACTGCCAAACACTTGAAGGGAAACTACTAAAGTAGACCGTGATGATTTATGGATGATATATTTAGGAAGATAATCTGTAGTTAGGTTAAACAGCAGCTAATCAATCAGTACTTACTGAAAAGAAAGAAAGAATGAATTAGCTTTGTGAAGAATTATAAATTGTGGGGATTTACTTATTTGGGTACTACCTGGCTACTGCTATTGCTGGTCTCACCACAGCTTCATGCTGCTGGGATACAATGCCATTTTGCTTCTTTTCTCACCAAAAGCAAAACAGTAGCAATAATCCCAAGATGGGAACAAGGCTAAAGGCTCTTTGGTGATCAACAGTCTTGTTATAGATGTTGCAGGGGTCTGTAGGCTTGTTGTAGCCTTTTCCAGGTAGCTAACTTAAATAGCAACCAGATCAGTCAGGAATGTCCCACACAGACACGGCCCAATCAGAGACAGTAAGGAATCAATGACCTCTACTCCTTCTCTCACCGGCAACAAAATAAAAACACAAATTCCAAGCTGGCACCTATGAAGCAGTTTTCATTCTTTCTAGTGATCAGCATTCTCCAGTAGATAATGTCCCTATGCACCTTTTCTAACCAGGAGCACATGGGCTCTCCAATAATTGCTAGTCTAGGACCAGATGTTGCAGATTTTAAAGGTAAGATAGAAAAAAATAGGATAATATCCTAAGAGCTACAGTGTGCACTAAGCAGATCAATATGAAAGAGGGAGTAACTCAAGCTTTAGCAGTCTAAGGGGAGAGCTACTAATTTTAAAAGAACAAGACAAAGTAGATGGGGTAGGCACTTAGCATTCCGGCTCTAAGGAATACTGTAGGATTACTGCTGTTGACTGATATTCAACCTATTGACATAATAAGATGTACATTTGGCGTATTTCTAAGTGTATTGGCAAAGTATATCGAGAGGGGGATTGCAAGGGTGCACCAATTGCTTGACTGCAAGGTTGTTAAATTTAATTCTGGACACACCCATGAGCACAGTTCAAACCATTCAAACAGTAAGTATGAAACCACCTTTAGTAAATATATTTGACTGTTATATACACTACACAAATCAAAGTACTGAAACTATTTTTAACACTAGGAGAAACAGTCATGACACCTCAGTCTGCTGCATTTGTATATGATTATTTTGTAGGTTACATGCACTGAGTAAATCTTTGTGCCTGATATTGCATAAAGAGTATGGATAACTTCTGATACTGGGTCATACTTACCACTAGATACAAATTCGCAGGTGATTCTTCACCCAGTCCCAGAGATGCAAACCTGCCCATGTGTGATATTGGAATATCTGCAGCCTCTAATAATGATGGGGGAATGAGATGGCACAGTCAGGGAGCACAGAGATTGTGTTGTACATAGGGAATGTGACCACTGCATCTGCAGCACAGACCATGGATACAGGCTGTATGCCTCTGGATACTCAGGTTACCCAGAGTTCACAAAGAGGTCACGTTAATGGGGATGCTGTCAATCAGGAAATTATCTGGCCTAAGTAGACAGAGGTCAGAATCTGCCCCTTGCACTCTTGGACAGAGAGGTACACACAGGAGGAATGGCAGTGTGGTGCTTGTTGGAGACATGGTTACTGCCCTCCCCCAGAGGTTGGTATATCAGTTGCCACAAACCAGTATATGAACAGGGTCATTGTGGAGGCAGAGGCTAGTACCATCACAGCCAATGCAAATATAGTGGGGGTGATGCATTGTGTGCATGATGACATACAGAAGTGCATGCCCTGTATGAGTGCTTGCTTGGATAGAATCAGATCCACACTGTGACATGCAGGTGTAATGGGACCATCTTTGGAGTCAGTCATCTTATATATCCATAGATGGTTGCCAACATGCCCATGTATGACCAGGATCCTGCTCCTGCAGTGCTTGTTCTTCCCCATGATATCTGTTGTGGAGCTGTCTACTCCCAGGAGAGACCATCCGCATGGTTGTG
Organism: Protopterus annectens; assembly: GCF_019279795.1. Taxonomy (NCBI): domain Eukaryota; kingdom Metazoa; phylum Chordata; order Ceratodontiformes; family Protopteridae; genus Protopterus; species Protopterus annectens. The sequence goes on from NC_056734.1 coordinate 709,181,455, forward strand.
ACCCTCACCACAGTGGCATGTGTCATGGCAGACATTGCTCAAGGTTACACAGCAGACAAGCATCGAGGCAGAGTGATAGTACATCTGGTGTACCCCTGGCAGAACCAGTTCTCATAGGAAGAATGCACAAGGATGCTCAGCCTTCTGCTATGCATGTCCTGGACCTGTCCAGTAGACCAAGCTGCAGTGCTGCAACTACTACTAAAGCAGTATCCTTGGAGATCCACTCTCATATCACAGCAGACCCCGATACACCACACATCTGACACCAGCCCTTCTCAACATGTGCCTTCCCACCCAGTACTGACATTTCACAGAAAAGCAGCATTTTACTTTAATTTGACTCAGCGCTCAGACTCAAACACTTCTTCAGGAAAGACATTTATATCTGTCCTCCCTTCCTCACATGCAAATGATGATAACTGTGCCCTGCCCTTTGTAAATTACTTAGATTGCCTATATCTGATGAACAGTGTGGGCAGCCTTTACATAGCCTGGTGCTGGTTTACCATGCTTCATTTTTACAACAGTGTATATGCTTTACTTTTATCTACTATTTTATGAAACCATCTTTGCTAGAGCCACAACATACAGTTCCTGCCTCCATATGGAATAAACATCCCCTGATGCTGGCTTCCCCATTGACGTCTTGTCTGACTCAACCTCCACTGCCTTCAACCTCCACTGCTTGGTGTGCTGGGGACTGCTGTTTCTACGAGTGTCCTCCCTGCTGTAACTGATTCTTTAGTATGATAACGCATAATATTGCACTCACTGACACTATTTTTGCACATGTGCTAGGGTCATACTACAGGTCATCATTGGATGAATCCAGATAGTGATAGAATGAATTCAAGAGCCCAAACACATGCTCAATAGTGTTTCTTGCTTGCAGTTGGACATAGTTGTACCCATGGTCTGTTTGATTTTGTTGATTTCTAATGGATGTCATGAGCCAAGGTTCCAGGGCTTATCCACCATCACAGGAAGTCAACCCTCTCGGAGTGTGTCATATGTGGGAGTCATGATAACTGCCTAGATAGCCTGCCCACAAATTGTAGATGATGCAGTTGATAGAGTGATACCCTTTGAGTTTACCTACCTCCTTCCCAATTCATCTGCAGGAGTCTTTATTTCACTATGGTTATAGTCTATGGCCCCCAGTGATTCAGGAAGCATGTCTATTATCATAAAATTCCTGTATGGTATTTGTCTGTCTGTCTGCTGTGGCATGTAGAAAACCCATATGTTTCCCTTCACATGGTGAAGCATGGTGTCAAAAAAGTGACTCCCACTGTGTCCCCAGTAGGTTGCTGAAAGGTCCTTGAAGCTAGTGTACAAAGAGACATATATACAGGTACCCCATGACTCCCATGAGGTTGCAGATGAGGCTGACACATGTCCACTGTTTCTTGGGTGGTGCCCCTATTTACACAGGACCAGTCTACAATTTTGTGGTCTCCATGAAATACCAATCAAGGTCAGATAACCCAGCACCTCCTGGGATGATGTCACAGACTGTCAGGCAGGGTAACAGCAAAAAGGTTATTTTGCAGATGCACATTTACTAATGCTGCAACCCCCCCCCCCCCAATCCATCCATCCTCAAGTCCTTTTCCCATTTTGCACATAGGGTTGGGGTGTCACTTCTGCAGTGACAATCATCTTGAGCCAAGGTTTACACCACTGATTGGCTAGCCCTGCTGTGGAAGTTGATTCTTACCACTCACTCATGCACACACATTTACCTACGGCCAATTTTAGAGTGTCCAATCCACCTACTGCATGTCTTTTGGAAAGTGGGAGAAAACTGGAGGACCTGGAGGAAACCCACATGACTGCAGAGAGGATATGCAGACTCCACACAGAAGGCATCCCAGCTGAGAATTGTACTGGAGACCCTCTTGCTGTGAGGTGACAATGCTAACGGCTGCACCAGGATATGAGCATTCAGCTGGTTTCAAATATACAGCAGGCACAGCTCTGTTGCAAGTTATTTATACATTTCTTAATCACGCTGAGATCTTGTCTTGCCTTGGCAGCATACATGAATATGCTCATTTTAATGATGTTGCTTATTACTATGTCATTATATAGCCTTTACCATATACCATACCTGGCTGTGCTGCTTGGCACAGCCACATTGCGGAGCTTCTTTTTCTGAATCACACATGCAATATGCGTGTGGATGCTCATTTTTACAAATTCATGTGGGAAAGTTTTCCTGAATCTAACCCCATTTTAATCCATGTACAAAGTTCTAGAATTTTACAAGGGTCACTCTGCAGTTCTGTATTTTTTAACTTGGTGTTTTCTTCATCTCCACTGTTATCTCATACATGGCTTGTAAAGCATGCAGAAACTTTAAATTATGAACTGTTGCTTCATTGGATCCCCATGTACATAAATTAAATGCATTCTTGATTGAAGCAAGTGAACTATAAAAAAACTGCTGTTGATTTCTGCCTACCAAAATGAATAAGTGTATGATTTTTCCAGAAGTCATCACAATTTTTTTTTTTTTTTTTTTTTTGCAAGTCATTGATGGTTGAAATCAGTAAATGATAACATACATATGAGTTTCAGAGTTCATATCCTTTATGAAATGCGTAATAATGGTAAACCTGCTATGCTGATTTGGGGGCTTTGTCTGAAGAAACTGAGAGATGTTATGAGTCTGTGTGTGTGTGTGTGTGTGTGTGTGTGTGTGTGTGTGTGTGTGTGTGTGTGTGTGTGTGTGTGTGTGTGTGTTGAAGGGGGTCAATCACAGACGATCTCAGCTGTTTCTGATTTTGCCTCATATTTTGCACTGTGCTCTTGTAAAATAGTTGTGTTTTTAGCAAATCATCAAGGATTGCAAATATTAAAAAATGTCAGACATTTGTTCTTAATGCATAACAGCCTTCATAAAAAGCATGCTAATACAAAGCAAGTCTTTTTATTCTAGCAACTTTCTAAATATATAAGGTAATATCTGGCCCTGATTTTGGTCCTTTGTCCTGTGTGTGTGTGTGTGTGTGTGTGTGTGTGTGTGTGTGTGTGTGTGTGTGTGTGTGTGTGTGTGTGTGTGTGTGTGCATGTGTGTGTATGCAGGTGGGGTGGGGTATAAAATTGCTGCAGCCAGTTATTTATTTATTTTATTTTTTTATTACATTGAAATAGCTGAGATGTATACAGTGAACAATGTTGTCTTTACTTGCTGGGTATAGTGGCTGTCTGTGGATGAAAGTGATTGACATTGTTGTCCTTTGTTTCAATTTAAGCAGTCATTATTCTGGTTTTGTAGATGTAGTGTACATTTCTGTGAAACCAGCTGGAATATTTTGCTAGATCTGTTTTTAACACAATTGAATATCTGAGATGCATAGTCAATAAAATGGCTGTAACTGGTGAGCATGTGGATTGTCTCTGATGAAAATAAGTGTAGTGAAGGGGTTGCACTAGATCTAAATGGGCCAAATTGGCCATGCTTTTTTCATGTTCCATCACACCCAAGTATTAGTGCTTCTTACTAAGTGACTGTCTATGGTGGTCTGGGCAGGTTGCTTGTGATAGCGGCTATCACTGGCAGAGTGTCGCAATGAATATTGTTGTCATTGACCACCGTGTGGGCCTTTGGTTAAGGTTTTGGCTGTGATTATTTCTATGTACAGTCTGCATGTACTCCCTATCTCCATGTGGGTTTTCCATGTACTTTGGTTTCTTCACCCAAACCCTCAGATGAATGACATATGCCTCTGGCCATTTGTTCTGTTTACTTTCATCACAATCTGACATCACAGAGTACACAGAAAGTAACTGTCTTTTTTGAAGGGAGTAGGAAGAAGTCAGGTACTATTCCCATATAAGATTTGTATATTTTTGCAAGAATCTGTCTTCTCAGTTTATTGGGAATTACTGTTTTTTTGGCTTTGAACATTAAGCTTTAGATACAACTAAGTTTTCTTGAAAAAAAATTACACTGCTGTCTATAAAAGAGTGATGAGGAGCCAAAAAGTAAAGATAAAGTGTGAAGAAAATCCAAAAAATAAGTCTGGATGATGCTGGGCCAGAATTAGGGAAGAAACAGGAGAGAGGCTATGAGAAGGTGCAGCAACACTACTGTGTAATAGGGGCCTCATGGAGGCCTGTGCTTACTCTGTGTTACTTAAGGCTGGACTTATGTCTTATCTTTATTGGTTTCTCAGACTGGGAAAACCCTTGAATGTTGTTTGCAGTTTAGATATATGAGGAGTATATATTCAGTAAAATGGGTGAAATGAGGGGGTACTTAAGCAGTCTGTAGATGAAAGTTGCTGTTTGATCACAGGCAATGGCCACTGACCTGCTCTAATAGAGCCCCACCCATTCAGTTGCTTCCTGCAGCTCCAATTGCTTCAGTCACCAGCCATCACTGGGTAGTTCCTAGTGATTCAGAGACGTGTAAGTTAGCTGATAATGAGGTCTTTCTTTTTTTTTTTTTCAAAACAGGTTTATTGTTTTAACATATAAGAGAAATATCATAACAATTTTATACAAGTATTTACAAAGACATCCACTACAATCAGATCAATTAATTAAACTAAAATACCATGCTATTGAAATTAAATTTTTTTTAACAAATTTTGTAAATTATCCCATACAATAAAATAAGATGTTTTTCTATTTGTTCTAGTCCTAATTGTGTTTATTTCCATATGGCACACTATATTCATAACATTTTTAAATTCATTGAACGAAGGAGGTGTATCTGAAATCCAATTTCTTTTTATTATTTTCCTAGCCACTGCTAGAATAGACCATAACAAGGGAAGCTTAACCTTTTTAACACTTTGAGGTACAGGTGTGTTGAATAATATAAGAGATTTAGAAATAATGAAATTATCTGTAAAAAGAGCCTGCAAAAATTCATTAATTGACTTCCAGTATTCTTTCAATTTTATACAGTCATAAAACATATGAGCCCAGTCAGCATTAATTTCTACATTACATCTCTTACATAGATTATCTTTATTATTTATTTTATTCATCATCAAAGGTGTATAAAAAGATCTATGTAAAAATTTCCATGTATAAAGTCTCCAGACAATGGAAGACGTAGTTCTATAAGCATATTCCAATATATATTGTTTTTCTTGTTGATTTGGTGGGTCCCCATTAATAGAAGTGAAATAATTCCAGTATGAATCTACACTGTAAAAAGTTTCTTGTCTGATAACTTTATGTATTTATGAAAGTTTACCTTTATCAGAAACTTTATGTTGTAAATTTAATATCAAGTAATCAATCAGTGTTGGAATAGATTCTTTAACAGTTATAGACATTAAATCTATTTTATTAATGAGATGTTGTCTAAAGGTCTGAACCTCTAACCAGCAAGTTTCTCTTAGATCAAATTCTTGTTTTAAGAAATCTAGATTTTAATTTTATTATCAGATATCAACTGATACCAGTACTTTAGATCATTATCTATAGCTAAATGAGTTCCTTCAGAAGTAGATGACAAAAGCATACCCTGAGTATACATTATAGGAAATACAATAAAATTCCATTCCCTATACTTAGGGTGCATGAATATAAAGTTACGATAACTAATAATAATATTTAATGGGTAACAAACCATATGTTTAGGTGTAATAGGTGAAGTACAAAATTCCTTTAGTAACCATAACATGGAGTTATTTACAATCATATTTTTATGTGTTAAGGAAATTTTCATGAAGTGTATACTAATTAGCTCCCAATAATCTTTCCATTTTGTGACATATGACTGATCTATTAATAAAGTAATAACTTTTACAATAGAAGAGATAGTATATAAATTAAAGTCTGGAAAAGAAATACCCCTTGAGACCAGCTATTAGTATGTTTCTTTAATGCAATCCTAGGTCTATTAGGTGCCCATAAGAAATTTAACATTAGTGTGTTCAGTTTCTTGATAATTATTTTTGTAGGTGGAAGTATTATTGATTGTATTAAGTATAAAATCTTGGGGAATATTATCATTTTAATAATTGTAAGTCTCTCCTCCATAGTAAAAAACATATTATTCCAGGTATTAAAAAGATTTTGTATATTAAGAAAACAGGTATTATAATTATTATATATAATAGATTTAATATCTTTAGATAGTATTATACCTAAATAAGTTATCTGACCTGAATTGGGTACATATTTAGTAAAATCACTAATATAGGTAGTATTTTAGTTTTTTCTTCATTGAATATTAAACCAGAAATACTTTTAAAATTCATCATGTTATCAAATAGAGACTGTATAGAAGAATTAGATCCTGCTGATGTAATTAGAACATCATCTGCAAAAAGTTGAATTTTGGATGTTGTATTTTCATCTATTTCAAAACCCTCTATGTCAGTACTGTTTCTGATCAAATTAGCCCAAGGCTCCATTACTAAAGTGAATAATAGTGGAGAAAGTGGACATCCTTGTTTTGTACCTTTAAGAATGGGTATTTTTTGCCAAACATATGTTCCTACCTTAATATAAGCCAACGTTCCTTTGTATAAATGTAGAATTAGATTTACAAATGCATCCGAGAAGTTTGTGCACTTCATTAAGGTAAACAGATAGTCCCAACTTACTGAATCAAATGCTGAACTTATATCAAGACTAATAAGTGTTAAATCTTTCTTTTTCCTATTTGCAAAATCTATTAATGTTAAAGTTCTTCTTATATTATCAAAAGTATTTCTATTTACAATGAAGCCTGTCTGATCTATATCTATAATGCTGGGAATGATTGTCTTCAATCTATCAGCAAAGATATTCATAAACATTTTATAATCAACATTAAGTAATGAGATGGGCCGATATGAAGAACATCTAGTTGGATCTTTATTAGGTTTTAAAATTGGCGAAATAAATGTATATTGCCAAGATGGGGGGGGTTATTAACTCAGTTTGGGCCAAAATAAAAACCTTATGTATTAATGAATATGTATTTTAGAAAGGATTTTATATATCTCTGGTATAATACCATCATTACCCGGTGCTTTGTTTGATTTAAGCTTATTTATTTGTGTAATAACTTCTGTATATGAAATACTCTTGTCCAATAGTTTAATCTGTTGTTTATTAACCTTTTTATTCATATTTGTGGTTATAAACTCCTTTATTTTATCTTTAGGTTCCATGTTAATATTATTATGGTTAATTTTGTGAAAGTGATTTCTAAATTCATCTAGTATTTCTGGTATACTAGAAACATTCTTCTTTTTCCTTAGAGAAAAGATTTCTTTGATATGGTTTTGTTTATTCAACCTTTTTGTTTTATTTTTAAGTCTATGTAAGTATTTGAGGCTTATTGAATAAGACAAAAACTTGTATTTCTCTAAAGTTATTTTAACTTTATGAGTTAAAATTTCTTTGTATTTCTCATTTAGTTTGTTTATTTCAATAACTTTTTTGTCCATAATATTTTCTTTATTATTATGTTTATAAGAGTCTAATTTACTTTGAATATCTAACAATTCCTTATCCCAAGATTTCCTTTTATTATTATACCATCTGATACTTTGTCCATATAGATATGATTTTAAGGCATCCCAAACATAAACAATGGAGACTTCAGGAGTGTTATTTATGTCTAAAAATGTTTTACTTCTGAAAGTATATATTCTTTATAGTCTTTTAGTTGAGTTAAGTATGCTGGTATCCTTTTGATCTGAACATTATGAGTATTTTTTATCATGAATTCAAAACAATTGAATTATGATCAGATATAGGACATGAAATGATTTTGGAATTAATTAAATCTGTTACCATCTGGTTAGAAATAAAGACCCTATCTATTTTTGAATAAGTTTTGTATCTGTTAGAAAAAAGGTGTATGGTAATGATTTTGAATCTATCTGATTATTAATATCATTCAAATGATAAGAATTAGCAAAATCCTGTAAATGTTTTGCATTAGATGTAATTCTTCTCTTTCCTATAGTGGTAGTATCACTTTCATGTAGTATACAATTAAAGTCACCAGCTAAAATAATATCTCCTATAGAGAATGATATGATCTTATCAAGATGATGTTTCACTGTATTAATACCAATTCCAGGTATCCAATATACATTAATTAAAGTGTAAGTCTTCCCATTAATTTGTATTGTAACCATACAAAACATTCCTTTGTCATCCTGATAAGACTTAATGGTTTTAGGAATGGGCATACTTTTATTCCATAAAATAGCCACTCCTCTTTTTTCTGAGTGTGCTCTGAACTAACCAATACTGTATATTTGTTTGTGGCTAGTTTATCAATATCTTTTTCAAGAGATGGGTTTCTTGTAGGAAGACTAAGTTGGCCTTATGTAAATTAATGTATCTTATTAGGCTTGCCCTTTTACATGGATTATTCAATCCATTAATGTTTAAAGAAATTCCTTTTAAAGATGTCATTTGGCATTTTAAAACTTAAGAATCTTATGATCAAAATAACAAATAACAAGATAAGTAATGTTACATCTCCTCCTTTAGGTGTACCTTTAAATATAGCTGTATTTATTGAATCTCTTATGGGATTTCGTATAGGATTCAATTTTGTTTGTAGTGACAATGAATGTACAAAATATATTGTGGATGTCAAAACTATATACAAATAACAATGAACAAGTGAAAATAATGTAAGGATTAAACCTTGCATCCAGCCTGGAGTTATAAACTCCAACTTAGAGTAGTATTTACCACTCAATTTAACCCCCTACCCTAAGCAGCAGTACGTCAGCTACCACCTTATCAATTTAATACTAGTTATATTTAACTGAAGTTAACAGTTTTCAATTCAATTATCTAGCAAGACAAGACTACACATTTGGTAAAACAGCATCATATAAACTAAAATAAACCTTTTTTTTTTTTTTTTTTTTTTTAAAAACTGTTCATACTACTATATACATCCATGTAATATAAAACACTTGTATTCAAATAGCATTCAAATAATCTTGATGTTAGAAATCAAGAGGAGAGAAAATAAGTTCTAACATTCATTTAAATCAAAAATTTTGGCTAATATGATTCAGACATTACATATATTAGGATGCATCTATTTTCTGTCATGTAAATACAGTTAACAGCTTCCAAAAAAAACCTTGAATCGCTTGTATATGAGCATTTACTCAAACTCATTATTGCCAATAGAATAAAATATTGTATTCATAGAAATTGTTATAAATCATACTTCATAGTTAAGCAGATTCTCAGAAACATTTATATACATATCTACATACACACACATACACACACACACACACACACACACACACACACACATATATAAATATATATATACACACATACACACACATATACATATATATATATATATATATATATATATATATATACACATGCATACACACACACACATACACACACACACACACACACATACACACGCATATACACACACACACACACACACACACACACACACACACACACACACACATACACACAAACACACACACACATACACACACACACACACACATACACACACACACACACACGCACACATACATATATATATATATATCTGATCTCACTGAGTTGTATCTTTACTGAGCACCATCTTACATTGCTGTCCCTTCAATAAATCTGTCTGCTTTATACAAAATAATGCACAGCAAACACATTTTAGTAACCAGATTTTACAAACATGCTATACTACTGCTTTAAAATATATCACATGACAATTTCTTCCAGTATAGAGTTATAAAATTATTTATGCTTGTCAATCAGATGAATTAAATGAGTTATAGTAATGTATATGTTTGGGACATAGGTTTTAACACATATTATTAATCTGCTATTCCTGTATCTGTGATGTGTCAGTGTGATATCTAGGTCAAAGGTGAGACCAGCTGCTTTCAGCTTCTCTGTGAGAATTCTGAGAGTTGAAGCTTTTGAAGTAGCTCATGGACACTGTGCATGAGACAGCCCACATCCCAGATTGTCTCTCTTAACATTTTGGCAGGAAACTTATTAAAAACTAGTGACAAACATTCATTTAGCAGTGTAAATACATCTAAACATGACAAAACCTTCACAATGCATTCTACAGGTTATTACAGACTCTATGTAAGTGAAATCAAGCCCAAAATTATTAATAAGTAACAAAACTCAACATTTTTGTCCCAACTCAACTCCTATGCGAATCTTATTATTTACTGTGTCTATATGATCAAAAGTATTTCTATATATTAATAAAGAAAAGAAAAGAGAGTAGAAAGTAAAAGGGTGTAAGGCAGAAATAAAAAATGTAAGAGAAAGCTATAAGAAGTATATACAATAGAATATTACTTACTGTTTATATTAATAGAGTTAAAAATAAAACATATTATTTACTATTATTTAGTTCTAATTATTATCAGTTAAAGCATGACAGATTATTTACAAGCAAGCATAAGCAGTGTAATCAAGAAAGTATAATTAGGTAGTGTCATTCCTGTATCTGTGATGTGTCAGTGTGATATCTAGGTCAAAGGTGAGACTAGCTGCTTTCAGCTTCTCTGTGAGAATTCTGAGAGTTGAAGCTTTTGAAGTAGCTCATGGACACTGTGCATGAGACAGCCCACATCCCAGATTGTCTCTCTTAACATTTTGGGAAACTTATTAAAAACTAGTGACAAACATTCATTTAGCAGTGTAAATGCATCTAAACATGACAAAACCTTCACAATGCATTCTACAGGTTATTACAGACTCCATGTAAGTGAAATCAAGCCCAAAATTATTAAGTAACAAAACTCAACATTTTTGTCCCAACTCAACTCCTATGCAAATCTTATTATTTACTGTGTCTATATGATCAAAAACATTTCTATATATTAATAAAAAAAAGAAAAGAGAGTAGAAAGTAAAAGGGTGTAAGGCAGAAATAAAAAAAAAATGTAAGAGAAAGCTATAAGAAGTATATACAATAGAATGTTACTTACTGTTTATATTAATAGAGTTAAAAATAAAACATATTATTTACTATTATTTAGTTCTAATTATTATTAGTTAAAGCATGACAGATTATTTACAAACAAGCATAAGCAGTGTAATCAAGAAAGTATAATTAGGAATAGCATTTGAAGAACATATAAACTTTTAAAGGAAAAAAAAATGTATCAAATTACTGACCTTATTTTTCCTCTTCAGAAAGAGAAACAAGTTAAATCACAGCTTGCCATTAAATCTCCAGATATTTTGACTAGTTATGAAACAAAACATTTCTTTGCACACAGAGAATAACTTTGATTAAATCTTTTCAAAATATTTGTTGCTTCTTGGAAATGCAGGAACTATATTTAAAAAGATTAATAATAAAATAAAATGATGAGAGAGAAAAAAAAAAGTACAAATCATTTGTTTTTTAGTCTCTTCTTCTTCTCTGAAGTCTTCCACGAAGTTTCAGTTGCCAGTTTCTTTAACGAAGGACTAGCCCATTCCATTTCTTCTATTTTTTCCAAAATCTTATTTTTTTGATAAACAGTAAAGCAGAGTCTAAGTCATCGAAAATTTTAGGACCATCAGGAAGGAAGATTTTAAGCTTGGCAAGAAACAGAAGGTATGTTTTAAACTGTGCTTTTTTAAGCTCCCTTATTAGTGGCAGAAAAACTTTTCTTTTAGCTAATACCATGGAAGAATAGTCATTGTCAAAACGCACAGTTGTTTCATTAATCTTAACAGGAGCTTTAGCCCAAGCAGATTTAAGAACCATCTCTTTATCAAAAGATGATAGAAATCTAACTATAACTGATTTAGGATAGTTTTTGTTAGAGTTAGTATTAGCTATAGATCTATGTGCTCTTTCGATACCAAAAGAGAATGCTTCTGGTAAATCTAAAGTTTTAGAGAGCCATGTTGTTAAAAAAGAAGCAATATTGTTACCATCAATATTTTCTGGCAGTCCAAAAATCCTAATGTTATTGCGCCTAGATCTATTTTCCAGGTCATCCAGCTTTGTTTGTAAATGTGTATTTTGTTTCAGCAGAAACTCAATGTTGATTTCCTCTTCTTGTATTCTATTTTCCATGTCATTCACAGCTTCTTCTATGCCTGTCATCTGGATCTTCTGTTGTTGCAGGTCCATATGTAACAAGTCTATTTGTTTTGTAGTTTTTTTCTATGAAAGTGTCTATTTTAGTATCCATTTTATCCATCTTAGCAGTAAGTTGCTGGACTATAATTATCAGAGACTGAAGTTCTTTCTTGATGCTGGAGTCTTGAGAATTTGTCTTACTGGAACTCATTTCAGACTGATAAACTGACAGGAAAATTCCCAAAGTAATTTCTGACAGGAATATTATTAAGATTTCCTTTCTTTTTTAGATATAGTTCAAGAACTATATAAAACAAACATATTTAGAAAGAAAATTACTTCAAAAATTATTTTTTTAAGTAATTAATTCCTGTCAATGTAATGAAATTGGTGGAGCTGAAGAAATCTGCTGCTATCCTGTGTTCATCCTTGGCCACGCCCCTATGAGGTCTTTCTTCATTGCAGCTAATGTGCCTCTGAATCAGAAATCTCTGCATCATTTAACAAGACGTGATAGTTCTCATCTTTGCATGCATCTTATATACTTGTAATCATTAGAGAACACAGTGGAGTTAGAATCCTGTCAGTATATTGTGGCACTATTTGTAAATAGTTGTATATAGAAGTTGTTTTTTGTGTTTTTTTTTTCTTTTTTTCCTTCTCTGTTGGCTTTTCCTGTATTCTATAGCACTGTATAGTAATCTAATACATTCTGACTATGTGCAAAAAGCTACATTGTACATTAACAATGTTAATATTGTCATATTTCTCATATGTCTGTTCATCTTGTTCTGCTATCCATCTATGTCACTCTTCATATTGGGGAAAATTAACTTTAAAGATATTTGTCTATTATTAGAATGAACCGTTGCTTCATCTAACTTTGTAAATGGTTTACTTCAATGTATTATCATCTGTTACTGTGTATTGTATTTTACAATGTGTCAAATGTAACAAAAAATAAAAACAAAGATTTGAAAAAAAAAAGAAATCTCTGCATCATGGAAGAGGCTCTTTTTACAGTAGTCTTTAACATGAATAGCGGGATTCTTTATGAAGCCTCTGGATTATTATTATTACAATGTTAAGCCATTTTGAACTTCATAAAAAGCATAACTTCACATTTTGGGTTTTACACACTTTCTTTTCATTAAATAAGGTTTAAAAGGCTGTTGTCAGTCATATCCTATGGCCCCACAAGATTCAATTGAATTTAGCACTTTAGCTAACATAATTAATAAGTTATTTCTTTAAGTCCTCCTCTAACAGATTCTCACAACACCTGCACCACAAAAATGTAATAAATACTCTGATTACACTCAATAACATGGTTAGCTAGGATATTTAAAACATTAATACTGCATCTTTAAATGTGCACATTAAGGAAAATGAAAACATTTTTTATTGCACCTTTAAGACTATGCTAATAGCTAGAGGTGAAGCTGGTTCAACCAGCTCCCTGGGCTGATACTGTAAACCAGCACCTCGCTCCTCTGCTCTTCAACTGAAAAAAAAAAACAAAACAAACAAACAAAAACAAAAAAGCACATCACTGTAATAAGCCAATTCATACATTTGTTTTAAGTGATCAACTTATTACAATTAGATCTATGACCCACCTCCCCAGCTCTTCCGTTGTGCACTGCTCCCAACCCTCCCTCAACATAATTTCTTTTAAACTGTAGAAAATGTGGCAAACATTTGCTACTGTTTATACTCTGCCTGCACAGAGCACTACAACACTCATATTTTAGTTAAAAAAATATTTTAAACTGTAGTAAAAAGTTGCTAAAGTTTATACCCTGCCTACATGAAGAGCTACAGCTCTCAGGTTTTAGTTAAAGCAAAACATATACCCCAGGATTCATGAAGCTTGCGCCATGTGCAGGCATAGCATAGGCGGAATAACGCCACATATGGCCGTCGAGCGATTCAGGTACGATCCAATACCACGTGCACTACCGGCGTATGCCAGAACTGCACAGCCTTCGGCATAGGTATGCTAATCACCCCATGCGCAGTGTCGCACCATGCAAATGAAGGCAGATACTGGTTCATGAAGTGGTGCAGGTGTAGTGTAAGCCCACGGAAATGTAAACCAAAAAACACGGTTTACATTTTCCCAAACAGAACATCAGAGCTTTGGAAGCGGACCAAACTCATGTATTACAAAGTTAACTTATGCCAATGGCTAAATACACAGCCAATGGCATAAGAAAAGATGCACAACACCTAAAAAACAACATTTAATGTCATGTCCACCGTAACGCACAGTACAACCACAGGGCATGTGTGCGCAAACTGGAACATAAAGAAAATATATAAAAATGTCATAAAATCGCAATGTAATACAAATCACGTTTACTCCATAATACACAATGGTAGGCATGGAACACCACAACCAAGGTGCAAGGGTTGCTAAGGGCCTGCGACAGTGTTCGGCGTGGTAACTATGAATTAGTAGTCAATGCCATGCAAATGAGGCAGATAATACTGAATCGCAAATGTCCTGCCGGATGAAGGTTGAACCATACGGCGCAGTGCTATAATACTGAAGAGTGGCTCAGAGGAGATACATGACATCAGCAGAGGGGTGTGCCACCGTAGCAGCAAGCACATTGGAGCAATGCAAACTGGCCTGGCCGTTGCTAAGCAAAGCTGCAGGACAGGGGTGAGGAGGAAGGTATAGAATCGTTTAGTTGAGAGCACACATGGTGCCCAAAAGCGCATGTGTACGGGGATGAAAACGTGCCCAAAACCCAGTAAGTGGATGCATGCGGCGTGAACAATAGCACAAACAGGAAGGTCAGGGGAAGAAAAGAAGGAAATGCCAAAGTAGGGTAATTGGCGTATTAATGAGCAATCAACACCAATCAACTCACGGCGGCCAATCGACGGCAGCTGTTAAGTCTGCTCGCAGAAACCTGCAAAACAGGACAGGGGAGGCATCGGAATGCAAAGAAAGGAGGGGAGGCATTGGATTGCAAAGATAGGAGATCTGTCATAGCAGAGCAAAGCAAACCGAAAGTAGACCGGCAATAGCACACATTACGCAAGAGACGCCAGGTCTAGGAAAGTACAAATGAATGCAGGCTGCTGGATGATGCCAGAAAATGGTTGGTGGAACATGCAGAAATGTAAAGGGAAGGTCAAGAGGTAATCCACGGCAGCCAAATGTAATTCAACACCAAAGGCACCACAATAGTAGTTCCAGTAGTAAAACACATAAGATACCCTGTAGCTACGATCGTACATACACACCCTATGACATCATCGGTGTTCACAGCACAATAGTATAAAGTGTGAAAGCACCCTACACACAACTGTGAATTCCCAAACACTGCACCATAGGTGTAAACACACGGGGAACTTTTAAAATGTACATGTTGGGAGCTGCCATAGCTGTGATTCATCAGCATGTGTTAGAGACTGATGGTATTGTGGAGGATGATGCCGACAACCACCGCAGGCCCTGGAGGAGGAGGAGAAGAGTGTTCGGACCAAGGGTAACCTACCAGGGGCTATATGATCTGGAGAAGGTAGAGCATTACAGGGTGGACAGGGACATCTTACAGCAAATAGTGGAGCTGTGCCAGCCATGCCTGAGAACCAGAAATAACAGAGGGGAACCCATCCCAGTGGACACGAAGGTATGTGTAAGCATGCGAATACTAGCCACAGGTACCTTTCAAAGGCCAACTGGAGATATAATGGGGATCTCACAGGCATCAGCATCCAGGATACTACACCAGTTCCTGGATGCCATGGTACCACATGCCAATGAGCATATATATTTCCCCCGAACTCAGGAGGAGTTGGCCAGCAATATGCATCACTTCCACCATGTGGCACACTACCTGGAGGTACTGGGTGCGATAGACTGCACGCACATACAAATAAAGTCACCACCCGGTGAGCATGGTAGGCGCTAAATAAACCGCGAGGGATTCCACTCCATCAACTGCCTGGTCATGTGCAATGCCCAGGGCATTATCATGGATGTGTGTGCTGGCAGCCCTGGAAGCTACCATGACTCCCATATCTGGCATGCCTCACAGCTGTATCAGGTATTTGTCGGGGGGACATCCCACATGGCCACCTTCTGGGGGATACTGGCTATGCACTGGAGCTGTGGATGATGACTCCCATCAGAAATGCACACACACCCATGCAAGAACGCCATAATGAGGCACACGCACAAACCAGAATCATCATAGAGCATGTGTTCGGGATGCTGAAATCACGGTTCCGGTGCTGGGACACAACTGGTGGAGCCTTGCAGTACTCTCCAGGCACGTGTGCCCACATTGTCATAGTATGTGCCATGCTACATAATATGATCCTGCGGAAACAGCTGCAGCAGGGACAAAATGGTGAAGGCCCTCATAGCCCACCGCAATTGCCAAGGCCATCACAGGCACAGAGGGATTCAGACCATGAACACACTGTGCCAGCCCCAGTAGGCAGACAGAGGTGTGCCCAATATGCCTACGCCTTGGCAAAGAGGGAACGTATAGCACATACTCTGACACTGTAGGCCCCTACAGACTGACACACCTCTCCACCTGCACACACAGTAAAATGGATGGCACACAAGCATGACCACCTGTAAATTTTAATGTATAGGTGGCCCACTGTGTGAATCCCACATAGGCAACCCTCAAACATTGTACACACAACAGCTATAGGAACAAGGAATGTCAACACCTGAACAGTACATGCACCTATCACCATATGGTGGTGCTGTGTGTATAGGTTCCCAGGTACAACGGTAGGTTCACGGCTGACTGTCAGAGGCCATACACGAAATGGGGCAAACAGTGCCCGCTGTCACCACAACATCGAATAACCAACTGTCACGTAGAGGAGCAGAGGCAATCTTGGGAGCACATGTGTGTAAGCACTATTCTGCACACACTCAGCACAGAGTCCCTGCTGCGTTAATGAGGGGATGCACATAATATAATCATGGATGTTGTGTCAAGGCATGGGGTGTACCCATGACAGGTATTCGTCACCCCAGCATGCTCCACCCACAGTCATTTGAAGGTGTAGCACAGTATCGTGTGTGGCTCACTGAGATATACATACCCAGTGCCGGAGCACATCCAGCAAACATCACATGGACATACCATTAACTGGACTCATCAATATGTAAACTAACTGAGTTACCCATGTGAGTGCAGTATGGAGTAACAGCCATAGTATACTCCATGTACAAAATGACATAACACGTGTACAAATCCCAGATGGCCATATGTTAAATGCAGTGACCGTCGTGCATGTTCCCGGTCCCACGTCCTGCAAGGGATGTAATGTAATCCCGAAAGCATGAGTAATGCATGTTGGATGCAGGTCAGCAGATCATGTTTAGCACACGTTACCGAGAATATGCAATGCCCACTGCTGGTAAGCGATGTTTAAATATAGCTATATGGATATGTGCGAAACAGGGATAAGCCACACCGAATATCTCACAGATCATGGTCAATGATGTCCAGAACAGGTGAAACCAGCATTATTCACCCCTGTACTAATAGCGCCTGCTCTGAAGGGTAAAACGAACACTGCCAGGTGTAGAACACGCAATCATGTATAGAATCACCTAACACTATTGCTAGGCAAGATGTACCTATGGTAGGGTTGCCACCTCTTCAAATGACCAATGTGGGATATACGTCAGATGTCTGCAGGCCGACACATACACCCGGCCAGTACAAAATGCAGAAGTTCACTGTTTTGCCTAGATAAAAGCTCATTCTTGTAATGTTTACTTACTTATTCTGTTTCTAGAACATATAGGTGGTTCAGATACAGAATAACTGTTTTATGCAACTATTACATAAACTATAGGAAATAAGTATGTTCTAAAATCCCAGGACATTTGCCATGTTCACAAATACTTTTCAGGACACAACTGCCCAAAGAGGGATTGTCCCTCGCAGAGTGGGACAGTTGGTAACCCTAACCTACGGCAGGTGTGTAATGTGACAGGTACAGACACAAACATGTGGAGTCCAGGAAACAGTATACACCAACAAGTACACAATGCTTTCCCCATCAGATATATATATATATATATATATATATATATATATATATATATATATATATATATATATATATATATATGTACACATATATACATATATATAATACAGATAGAAAGGGCGATAGAGTGATATATGTTGATATATATGGAGTCAGCGATATCTGCAAATATATATAGATAGGTCAACGACATTCATAACACCTCGGAGGTACAAATAAATAGGATACCGCCAACTATGGAATGTGTAACATACCGACATGCGTAACCACGAGGCTAAAAGACCGAAAGAACACAGTACCGGAACAGTACAACCGCGAGTAATAGTATGATGATATGAAGGGACATTTAGTTACCGCTGCCGGTGTTGTGGTCCACGTAGCTACTGTGTTCAACTGTGTTTGTGAGCACCGTAGTCTGTATATGTGTGTGTTGAGGGTGCCATGTGCATCTCCGTGTGACTGTAATGTGTGTGTATGTCCGCATCGTGTGTCTGTTAGTGCCAACTCGGAGGTAGATCATTATGGTAGGTATGGGTATAGTTAGCTGTAGGCATACAGTTACCACCTGTCCCACATTAGGAGGGACAGCCCCTCCCTGGGCAGGTGTGTCCTGACATAAAACATTACAAAGGGCAAATGTCCGGGATTGTAGGACATCAATATGTCCCATATATAATGTAATAGTTGCATTAAATAGTTATGCCTGTATGTAAGAAACATAAATGTTGCATGCAATATGATAAGTAGCCAAAGTCCCACAATAGGTATGTATTGAGGATAAAAGTATGTGCTAACCTGTGTACTGACCATGGCTATGTGTTGGCCTGTAAACACCGCTGTCCCCAAGAAAGTGACCAACAATGGCCATATGAAAAGGTGGCAACCCATGGCAAAGAGGTTCTGTTACCAACACAACCACAATGACTGCAAATATCTGGGACAGAAATACAGGAATTTGAAAACTTTTTTTTTTTGGTTTTCTTTTTTGGGAATCCCCATGTACATAAATTAAATGCATTCTTGATTGAAGCAAGTGAACTATAAAAAAACTGCTGTTGATTTCTGCCTACCAAAATGAGTAAGTGTATGATTTTTCCAAAAGTCGTCACAAATTTTTTTTTTTTTTTTTGCAAGTAATTGATGGTTGAAATCAGTAAATGATAACATACATATGAGTTTCAGAGTTCATATCCTTTATGAAATGCGTAATAATGGTAAACCTGCTATGCTGATTTGGGGGCTTTGTCTGAAGAAATTGAGAGATGTTATGAGTCTGTCTGTGTGTGTGTGTGTGTGTGTGTGTGTGTGTGTGTGTGTGTGTGTGTGTGTGTGTGTGTGTGTGTGTGTGTGTTGAAGGGGGTCAATCACAGACGATCTCAGTTGTTTCTGATTTTGCCTCATATTTTGCACTGTGCTCTTGTAAAATAGTTGTGTTTTTGGCAAATCAGCAAGGATTGCAAATATTAAAAAATGGCAGACATTTGTTCTTAATGCATAATAGCCTTCATAAAAAGCATGCTAATACAAAGCAAGTCTTTTTATTCTAGCAACTTTCTAAATATATAAGGCAATATCTGGCCCTGATTTTGGTCCTTTGTCCTGTGTGTGTGTGTATGTGTGTGTGTGCGTGTGTGTGTGTGTGTGTGTGTGTGTGTGTGTGTGTGTGTGTGTGTGTGTGTTTATGCAGGTGGGGTGCGGTATAAAATTGCTGCAGCCAGTTATTTATTTATTTATTTTTTATTACATTGAAATAGCTGAGATGTATACAGTTAACAATGTTGTCTTTACTTGCTGGGTATAGTGGCTGTCTGTGGATGAAAGTGATTGACATTGTTGTCCTTTGTTTCAATTTAAGCAGTCATTATTCTGGTTTTGTAGATGTAGTGTACATTTCTGTGAAGCCAGCTGGAATATTTTGCTAGATCTGTTTTTAATACAATTGAATATCTGAGATGCATAGTCAATAAAATGGCTGTAACTGGTGAGCATGGGGATTGTCTCTGATGAAAATAAGTGTAGTGAAGGGGTTGCACTAGATCTAAATGGGCCAAATTGGCCATGCTTTTTTCATGTTCCATCACACCCAAGTATTAGTGCTTCTTACTAAGTGACTGTCTATGGTGGTCTGGGCAGGTTGCTTGTGATAGCGGCTATCACTGGCAGAGTGTCGCAATGAGTATTGCTGTCATTGACCACCATGTGGGTCTTTGGTTAAGGTTTTGGCTGTGATTACTTCTATGTACAGTCTGCATGTACTCCCTATCTCCATGTGGGTTTTCCATGTACTTTGGTTTCTTCACCCAAACCCTCAGATGAATGACATATGCCTCTGGCCATTTGTTCTGTTTACTTTCATCACAATCTGACATCACAGAGTACACAGAAAGTAACTGTCTTTTTTGAATGGAGTTGGGAGAAGTCAGGTACTATTCCCATATAAAATTTGTATATTTTTGCAAGAATCTGTCTTCTCAGTTTATTGGGAATTACTGTTTTTTTTGGCTTTGAACATTAAGCTTTAGATACAACTCATTTTTCTTGAAAAAAATTACACTGCTGTCTATAAAAGAGTGACAAGGAGCCAAAAAGTAAAGATAAGGTGTGAAAAAAATCCAAAAAATAAGTCTGGATGATGCTGGGCCAGAATAAGGGAAGAAACAGGAGAGAGGCTATGAGAAGGTGCAGCAACACTACTGTGTAATAGGGGCCTCATGGAGGCCTGTGCTTACTCTGTGTTACTTAAGGCTGGACTTATGTCTTATCTTTATTGGTTTCTCAGACTGGGAAAACCCTTGAATGTTGTTTGCAGTTTAGATATATGAGGAGTATATATTCAGTAAAATGAGTGAAATGAGGGGGTACATAAGCAGTCTGTAGATGAAAGTTGCTGTTTGATCACAGGCAATGGCCACTGACCTGCTCTAATAGAGCCCCACCCATTCAGTTGCTTCCTGCAGCTCCAATTGCTTTAGTCACCAGCCATCACTGGGTAGTTTATAATGATTCAGAGACATGTAAGTTAGCTAATAATGATGTCTTTCTTCATTGCAGCTAATGTGCCTCTGAATCAGAAATCTCTGCATCATTTAACAAGACGTGATAGTTCTCATCTTTGCATGCATCTTATATACATGTAATCATTAGAGAACACAGTGGAGTTAGAATCCTGTCAGTATATTGTGGCACTATTTGTAAATAGTTGTATATAGAAGTTGTTTTTTGTGTTTTTTTTCTTTTTTTTCTTTCTCTTTTGGCTTTTCCTGTATTCTATAGCACTGTATAGTAATCTAATACATTCTGGCTATGTGAAAAAGCTACATTGTACATTAACAATGTTAATATTGTCATATTTCTCATATGTCTGTTCATCTTGTTCTGCTATCCATCTATGTCACTCTTCATATTGGGTAAAATTAACTTTAAAGATATTTGTCTATTATTAGAATGAACCGTTGCTTCATCTAACTTTGTAAATAGTTTACTTCAATGTTACTGTATATTGTATTTTACAATGTGTCTAATGTAAAAAAAATAAAAACAAAGATTTGAAAAAAAAAAGAAATCTCTGCATCATGGAAGAGGCTCTTTTTACAGTAGTCCTTAACATGAATAGCGGGATTTTTTATGAAGCCTCTAGATTATTATTATTATTACAATGTTAAGCCATTTTGAACTTCATAAAAAGCATAACTTCACATTTTGGGTTTTACACACTTTCCTTTCATTAAATAAGGTTTAAAAGGCTGTTGTCAGTCATATCCTATGGCCCCCACAAGATTCAATTGAATTTAACACTTTAGCTAACATAATTAATAAGTTATTTCTTTAAATCCTCCTCTAACAGATTCTCACAACACCTGCACCACAAAAATGTAATAAATACTCTGATTACACTTAATAACATGGTTAGCTAGGATATTTAAAACATTAATACTGCATCTTTAAATGTGCACATTAAGGAAAATTAAAACATTTTTATTGCACCTTTAAGACTATGCTAATAGCTAGAGGTGAAGCTGGTTCAACCAGCTCCCTGGGCTGATACTGTAAACTAGCGCCTCGCTCCTCTGCTCTTCAACTGACAAACAAAAAACAAAACAAACAAACAAAAACAAAAATGCACATTGCTGTAATAAGCCAATTCATACATTTGTTTTAAGTGATCAACTTATTACAGTTAGATTTATGACCCACCTCCCCAGCTCTTCCGTTGTGCACTGCTCCCAACCCTCCCTCAACATAATTTCTTTTAAACTGTAGAAAATGTGGCAAACATTTGCTACTGTTTATACTCTGCCTGCACAGAGCACTACAACACTCATATTTTAGTTAAAAATATATTTTAAACTGTAGTAAAAAGTTGCTAAAGTTTATACCCTGCCTACATGAAGAGCTACAGCTCTCAGGTTTTAGTTAAAACAAAAAATATACCCCGGGATTCATGAAGCTTGCGCCAGGCGCAAGCATAGCATAGGCGGAATAATGCCACATATGGCCATTGAGCGATTCAGGTACGATCCAATACCACATGCACTACCGGCGTATGCCAGAACTGCGCAGCCCTCGGCATAGGTAATAGGTATGCTAATCACCCCATGCGCAGTGTCACACCATGCAAATGAAGGCAGATACTGATTCATGAAGTGGTGCAGGTGTAGCGTAAGCCCACGGAAATGTAAACCAAAAAACACGGTTTACATTTTCCCAAACAGAACATCAGAGCTTTGGAAGCGGACCAGACTCATGTATTACAAAGTTAACATATGCCAATGGCTAAATACACAGCCAATGGCATAAGAAAAGATGCACAACACCTAAAAAACAACGTTTAATGTCATGTCCACAGTAACGCACAGTACAACCGCAGGGCATGTGTGTGCAAACTGGAACATAAAGAAAATATATAAAAATGTCATAAAATCGCAATGTAATACAAATCAGGTTTACACCATAATACACAATGGTAGGCATGGAACACCACAACCAAGGTGCAAGGGTTGCTATGGGCCTGCGACAGTGTTCGGCGCGGTAACTATGAATTAGTAGTCAATGCCATGCAAATGAGACAGATAATACTGAATCGCAAATGTCCCGCCGGATGAAGGTTGAACCATACGGCACAGTGCTATAATACTGAGGAGTGGCTCAGAGGAGATACATGACATCAGCAGAGGGGTGCCGTGACCGGCAGCAAGCACATTGGAGCAATGCAAACTGGCCTGGCCGTTGCTAAGCAAAGCTGCAGGACAGGGGTGGGGAGGAAGGTATAGAATCGTTTACTTGAGAGCACACATGGTGCCCAAAAGCGCATGTATATGGGGATGAAAATGTGCCCGAAACCCAGTAAGCGGATGCACGCGGCGCGAACAATAGCACAAAAAGGAAGGTCAGGGGAAGAAAAGAAGGAAATGCCGAAGTAGGGTAATTGGCGTATTAATGAGCAATCAACACCAATCAACTCACGGCGGCCAATCGATGGCAGCTGTCAAGTCTGCTCGCAGAAACCTGCAAAACAGGATAGGGGAGGCACCAGAATGCAAAGAAAGGAGGGGAGGCATTGGATTGCAAAGATAGGAGATCTGTCATAGCAGAGCAAAGCAAACCAACAGTAGACCTGCAATAGCACACATTACGCAAGAGACGCCAGGTCTAGGAAAGTACAAATGAAAGCAGGCTGCTGGATGAAGCCAGAAAATGGTAGGTGGAACATGCAGAAATGTAAAGGGAAGGTCAAGAGGTAATCCACGGCAGCCAAATGTAATTCAACACCAAAGGCACCACAATAGTAGTTCCGGTAGTAAAACACATAAGATACCCTGTAGCTACGATCGTACATAACACCCTATGACATCATCGGTGTTCACAGCACAATAGTATAAAGTGTGAAAGCACCCTACACACAACTGTGAATTTCCAAACACTGCACCATAGGTGTAAACACACGGGGAACTTTTAAAATGTACATGTTGGGAGCTGCCATAGCTGTGATTTATCAGCATGTGTTAGAGACTGACGGTGTTGTGGAGGATGATGCCGACAATCACCGCAGGCCCTGGAGGAGGAGAAGAGTGTTCAGACCAAGGGTAACCTACCAGGGGCTATATGATCTGGAGAAAGTAGAGCGTTACAGGGTGGACAGGGACATCTTACAGCAAATAGTGGAGCTGTGCCGGCCACGCCTGAGAACCAGAAATAACAGAGGGGAACCCATCCCAGTGGACACGAAGGTATGTGTAAGCATGTGAATACTAGCCACAGGTACCTTTCAAAGGCCAACTGGAGATATAATGGGAATCTCACATGCATCAGCATCCAGGGTACTACACCAGTTCCTGGATGCCATGGTACCACATGCCAATGAGCATATATACTTCCCTCGAACTCAGGAGGAGTTGGCCAGCAATATGCGTCACTTCCACCATGTGGCACACTACCCGGAGGTACTGGGTGCGATAGACTGCACGCACATACAAATAAAGTCACCACCCGGTGAGCATGGTAGGTGCTACATAAACCGCAAGGGATTCCACTCCATCAACTGCCAGGTCGTGTGCAATGCCGAGGGTATTATCATGGATATGTGTGCTGGCAGCCCTGGAAGCTACCATGACTCCCATATCTAGCATGCCTCACAGCTGTATCAGGTATTTGTCAGGGGGGACATCCCACATGGCCACCTTGTGGGGGATGCTGGCTATGCACTGGAGCTGTGGATGATGACTCCCATCAGAAATGCACACGCACCCATGCAAGAACGCCATAATGAGGCACACGCACAAACCAGAATCATCATAGAGCATGTGTTCGGGATGCTGAAATCACGGTTCCGGTGCTTGGACACAACTGGTGGAGCCTTGCAGTACTCTCCAGGCACATGTGCCCACATTGTCATAGTATGTGTCATGCTACATAATATGATCCTGCGGAAACAGCTGCAGCAGGGACAAAATGGTGAAGGCCCTCATAGCCTACCGCAATTGCCAAGGCCATCACAGGCACAGAGGGATTCAGACCATGAACACACTGTGCCAGCCCCAGTAGGCAGATGGAGGCGTGCCCAATATGCCTACGCCTTGGCAAAGAGGGAACGTATAGCACATACTCTGACAGTGTAGGCCCCTACGGACTGACACACCTCTCCACCTGCACACACAGTAAAATGGATGGCACACAAGCACGACCATCTGTAAATTGTAATGTATAGGTGGCCCACTGTGTGAATCCCACATAGGCAGCCCTCAAACATTGTACACACAACAGCTATAGGAACAAGGAATGTAAACACCTGAACAGTACATGCACCTATCACCATATGGTGGTGCTGTGTGTATAAGTTCCCAGGCTCAACGGTAGGTTCACGGCCGACTGTCAGAGGCCATACACGAAATGGGGCAAACAGTGTCCGCTGTCGCCACAACATCGAATAACCAACTGTCGCATAGAGGAGCAGAGGCAATCGTGGGAGCACATGTGTGTAAGCACTATTCTGCACACACTCAGCACAGAGTCCCTGCTGCGTTAATGAGGGGCTGCACATAATATAATCATGGATGTTTGTCAAGGCATGGGGTGTACCCATGACAGGTATTCGTCACCCCAGCATGCTCCACCCATGGTCATTTGAAGGTGTAGCACAGTATCGTGTGTGGCTCACTGAGATATACATACCCAGTGCCAGAGCACATCCAGTAAACATCACATGGACATACCATTAACTGGACTCATCAATATGTAAACTAACTGAGTTACCCATGTGATTGCAGTATGGAGTAACAGCCATAGTATACTCCACGTACAAAATGACATAACACGTGTACAAATCCCAGATGGCCATATGTTAAATGCAGTGACCGCCGTGCATGTTCCTGGTCCCACGTCCTGCAAGGGATGTAACATAATCCCGATGGCACGAGTAATGCATGTCGGATGCAGGTCAGCAGATCATGTTTAGCACATATTACCGGGAATATGCATTGCCCACTGCTGGTAAACGATGTTTAAATATGACTATATGGATATGCGCGAAACAGGGATAAGCTACACCGAATATCACACAGATCACGGTCAATGATGTCCAGAACAGGTGAAACCAGCATTATTCACCCCTGTACTAATAGTGCCTGCTCTGAAGGGTAAAACGAACACTGCCAGGTGTAGAACACGCAATCATGTATAGAATCACCTAACACTATTGCTAGGCAAGATGTACCTATGGTAGGGTTGCCACCTCTTCAAATGACCAATGTGGGACATACGTCAGATGTCTGCAGGCCAACACATACACCCGGCCAGTACAAAATGCAGAAGTTCACTGTTTCACCTAGATAAAAGCTCATTCTTGTAATGTTTACTTACTTATTCTGTTTCTAGAACATATAGGTGGTTCAGATACAGAATAACTTTTATGCAACTATTACATAAACTATAGGAAATAAGTATGTTCTAAAATCCCAGGACATTTGCCATGTTCACAAATATTTTGCAGGACACAACTGCCCAAAGAAGGATTGTCCCTCGCAGAGTGGGACAGCTGGTAACCCTAACCTACGGCAGGTGTGTAATGTGACAGGTAGACACAAACGTGCGGAGTCCAGGAAACAGTATACACCAACAAGTACACAATGAAAGGTGTAGCTTGCCTGTCACTTTCCCCGTCAGCTATATATATATATATATATATATATATATATATATATATATATATATATATATGTACACATATATACATATATATAATACAGATAGAAAGGGTGATAGAGTGATATATGTTGATATATACGGAGTCAGCGATATCTGCAAATATATATAGATAGGTCAACAACATTCATACCACCTTAGAGGTACAAATAAATAGGATACCGCCAACTATGGAATGTGTAACATACCGACATGTGTAACCACGAGGATGAAAGACCGAAAGAACATAGTACCGGAACAGTACAACCGCGAGTAATAGTATGATGATATGAAGGGACATTTAGTTACCTCTGCCGGTGTTGCGGTCCACGTAACTACTGTGTTCAACTGTGTTTGTGAGCACCGTAGTCTGTGTATGTGTGTGTTGAGGGTGCCGTGTGCATCTCCGTGTGACTGTAATGTGTGTGTGTGTGTCCGCATCATGTGTCTGTTAGTGCCAACTCGGAGGTAGATCATTATGGTAGGTGTGGGTATAGCTAGCCGTAGGCATACGGTTACCACCTGTCCCACATTAGGAGGGACAGCCCCTCCTTGGGCAGGTGTGTCCTGACATAAAACATTACAAAGGGCAAATGTCCGGGATTGTAGGACATTAATATGTCCCATATATAATGTAATAATTGCATTAAATAGTTATGATGTATGTAAGAAACGTAAATGTTACATGCAATATGATAAGTAGCCAAAGTCCCACAATAGGTATGTATTGAGGATAAAAGTATGTGCTAACCTGTGTACTGACCATGGCTATGTGTTGGCCTGTAAACACCGCTGTGCGTCCCGCAAAGTGACCAACAATGGCCATATGAAAAGGTGGCAACCCATGGCAAAGAGGTTCTGTTACCAACACAACCGCAATGACTGCAAATATCTGGGACAGAAATACACGGGATAGCTGTCAGTTAGACATATCCCTTTACATATCGCTGCAATTCTGGAGGTATGGAAGTATCAACCTCACCTGCATACTATATAGAAACCAATTAACAACGGCCCAATGTACAATCCCGTAACATAAGTCTACTAACTGATAGCTCTTTAATTAGGGATGGAGCCCACACACATATATATGGAATATTTAGAAATGCAAGCCCCACAAACCTGTATATGCTACATACACCCACCGACATCCCCCACACTAGAAACTATAGCAATACAGACTGCAATAACAGCACAAACATCCAGTTAGTCAATTACATCTGCAGAACCATCAACATACCTTGTGAGAGATAGAATTAAAGGTGCCATGCAAAATTGCAGCCGTTATATAATGGAACAAACAGCGATGTTACAGGTTTTGTTTGCAATAGTCCATTATCAGATGTTGGGATAACAGGAACACCCACATGTTGAATCACATACTCTAGCTGTCACACACAATCCACGAGGGACATGAATCCAAAGTATAATTGTCTCTATGCATAGCAGTTGCAATTACACATAACAAAACACAATACAGGCCGTCTCCCCGAAGGTAGGGCAAATGGGCAACGCCCAAGTGGAGAATTAAATTATACACAATGAGGGTAGCATACCATAGTACCTACTGCATTTCAGTTACATTTGCCATACCACAGTCCTCAGTCATTGGGCCCCTCATGTTCAGTATATGCTTCCCTGATGTACAGGCTAGCACAGAGGGACTTTCCCTGCCTAGCTTTACAAACCCCTGCATACAAAGCACCATGATTGATCCACTGTTGGCGCATAAATGGTGAATGGAGTAGCTGCACAGCTGATATGCAAGTAATTAGTCACTCAGCAACACCAATTGGCAGGAGGAAACCACATGTTATAGGTATCGATGTATATAAGGATGACTTGCTACACATTCAAACCATATGCTCATACAAACTACCTGTTTAAGCAGTGTGAGAGAGATAGAGATGAAAGTCCGTAATGATAACAAGGTATGTAGAACACTCGGTATGTAAGTTTATGTATAGCATGTTTTTTATTAATTATTTACTGTATGTATAGCCTGGTTTGCATTAATTAAAAGTGTCCACAATGCATAAAGTGGGAAAAGGTATTTATGTAGTGATGTCTTGCTGAGCATACTAACACATGTAGAAACTGTGCGTCCAGCAGTGGGCCACAAGGTACACATCACAGACACCACAAGGGATGCTACATGAGGGCTTTAAACAGAACATTTCCATACAACCCGCCGTCAGTGGTAGGGTATGTCCAACAAGTACGTGCCATAGAAGGGGATAGTATATGTTGATATACTGTCACAGTAGACATGTGTATGGGCATATAACGACAATGACATGTCTAAGGTGGTCCCGCTGTGCAAGTATGCCTTGCATTATGGGATACTATGTGAAATATGTGTAATGTATAGTATTGTAGGTAGATATGTCAGATATTCTGCACAGCACAACAGGCATATCATGCATACCAAAGGTATCATCTATTGGCATGTACAATAACAGGATACATATGGCTTGTAGGCACGGGACATTGCAATAGCATGATAGCTAATCTAAATGGAAGGGCTACCAAGTAACCATGCACACAGGACATGTAATAGCTTCACAGGTTCATAGTGGGGTACTATGCAGTCTGGCAAGTCTATGTGTAAGCACAACTAGAGTGTTCACACCAGTGGCACCTCTCTAGGGTAGTGTCCTGTGAACAGCAGAGCCATGTGTTACCTGCACCTCTGCACAGTACAGCCACTGCAGTGATCCATGGCGTACATGTGTCTCAGAACCACCGAGGGAGGTATCACATGAACAGTGCTACTGAGTGTCCCTGCGTGATGTACATAGGACTCATCTTCCAAAGCAAGGTGAGTGACTGGTCTGGGAATGTAACCCTCAAGCACATCCCACTCATTGTTGCGTGTGTGCACATATCCATGAGCATGTTGCTCACAGTGGCTTTTGCTTATGTCGTGTATGTGGAGTATATCCATTAATATTGTTGTGGACATGGGCCCTGTCTGTTCAGCAGAGGTCACCCCTGAGTATGTAGTATGCAAATGTGTACAGACGTGGTGTCTGTAGTTCAGCCACATACTTTAACTGTTGAAGCTCAATAAACATCATGGCGTGTTAATGGTGTGGTATGTAAAGCTGTAGCTGCTGTGTAAGGTACACCCTAAATGGGGTGGTGTACCCTTGAATGTGTGTAGACGTCTTGAGTTCAGAGGTACAATGGAGCTCAATAAACATCATGGCGTGTTAATGGTGTGGTATGTAAAGCTGTAGCTGTTGTGTAAGGTACACCCTAAATGGGGTGATGTACCCTTGAATGTGTGTAGACGTCTTGAGTTTAGAGGTAGAATGGGTGCCTATGTACCAGCTACACACCCAGTACAAATAAGTGTGGCCATGTAGAAGGATATCAACGCCACAGTGGCAATACGGTAACCACAGGAGTGGGTGCGACATACGTGTGTACTACAAACATGTACAATGTGACATGTATGTAGGGGACTACCACCTATGTGATAGTCAGTGGGTGAATGGTGTAATGCAAAGGTGATGTTCATGCACCTTGTGTCATGCGGCTTGAGGCCATGATATTCATATCAGGTATCTGTCACAGTGACACCCCTATGGATGGAGTCAGTATCAGCTGGTGGATCAATCATGGTGCTTTGTATGCAGGGGTTTGTAAAGCTAGGCAGGTAAAGTCCCTCTGTGCTAGCCTGTACCTCAGGGAAGCATATACTGAACATGAGGGGACAATGACTGAGGACTGTGGTATGGCAAATGTAACTGAAATGCAGTAGGTACTATAGTATGCTACCCTCATTGTGTGTGTCCTGTCCATGAGCCACATTGCATAATATCCTAAGACATAGGGTACGATATGCAGGTGGATTTGTATGTTGTCAATACCAGAATGGAGAACGGTGCTGAAAGGCAATGAGAGGACAATGTAGGATGTGTGGACTCTCGTACCATCATCAACTACCCTGGTAACTGTATGAAAGGAGTCCACCAGGTGTAGGGGCCATGCTCTGGCCCTAACAAGTCCAACCCGGGTGGCATCAAAGGACCGGAGCCCAACAATGTCTCTGTGAATGACATCCTTGATGATGTGCCCCATAGCCGTGCAGAACAGTCCAGTCAGGTGTGTAGGACTATAGTCCCACTCGTGCATTGTGGTGCCACCTGTGTGGAGTGTGATAAATGTTGCTGTGTGCCATTTAGGGGCCACAATGTCTGATACAAGGCTATTACTGAATATGGTGGCCTAGTGGGGAGACATGTCGTTCAGAGGTTTGTGGACATCACAACCTGGGACTTCGGAAGGTGACATGGGGCCAGTGTCCCAGGACATACAGAGTGCAGGTTAGTACTGTGTAGGTGTGACCGCAGGGACACTGCAATGTTTCTGCATGGATTGTGGCCCTGTAGTGAGTGATAGGGTGTAATGTTAGCATTGAATCCATCCACCAGCATGTTGCCAACATCACCTAGGTCTGTAATGTTCCTGAGTGACTGTTGTATGTGAGAGCAGATGTGGGTGTTGCCAACGACTACTGACATACCACCATAATGCCTTGTGGTACACCCCGGAAAGTGTCGCAGTAATGTTTATGCAGCTAGTCTTGGAGTATGTGATGAGGGATCCCATGGCCCTACCGAGGCTGACCAGTGAGCTACCCCACCCATGGGATTGTACACCACTGTGCAACAGCCTCCACCTGTTGTTGTACATTATGTCCATGGAACTTGACCACCAGAGTGGCATCTGTTATCTGGTGTGTACCATCATGGCTCTGTGTGGAATAGCATGATCCATGCAGTCATGTACATGCTAATGAAGTGCACTGGGGTATGTTTCAGCATTTGTAAGTGCATTGTCCATCTGCATGGGTGTCATGACATTAACAACTGCTGTCATAAGACGTCTGTAGTAGGTGTTGTAGTACTCATGTACTGTGTATGCCATGAAGGGTGTGGTGCCGGGATGTGGTTAAACAAGGTTGATTAGCATATGTTTGGAATCCACCAATGAGGGGATAACCCCAGGTGTGGAACACCAGTCACATGTTGGTAGTGTTCATGTCAAGGTTAATGTTGGTCTTGGAGGTGGTGTGTATGGGTTGATCCAGCCGAGTGGAGGTTATGACTCAAGGATGTGTTGGCACATGAGTGGCTATCCCAGTTAAGTGTGGGGTAGTGTCAGTCACACATCAGTAGTAGCTGTCTGAGCCCTACTGTCCAGTACACCAACAAATGAGGTCTGGTAACCGTGGGGTATGTTGTTGAATCTGTAGCTTGTTACAATGTGTATAGCAGTTCCAGACACAGTTAGTTGCACGTGGAGCACCTCTGATGCATTGTGCTAAGTAACTAGCCAGGATGTGTGTACAACATAGTGGGATATGGGAACACCCAGCTGTGGGTGTGCCAGTCCAGGTATGTGCCTGAAAGGTATGGTCTGTCTACAACCTGTCATTACAGGTGTGCTCTGCAGAGCCTAGAGGCAGGTCCCAGTCACTGCAGAGATATTGGAGTGGTGCATTATAAGGTGTGCCTTGCCTGCATGCGTCACAGAGGAAGATGCAAGCAATGTGTCACATGACCCCATGTCCTGCTTGCCAGTTCCCGTTCTGCCGGTGACTGTTATTGGAAACTGTGCAAGACAGGCAGTATAGAAGCAGCAAGAGCCTTACATGTGATCTGTACTCCCAGGGCTGACAGGTGCAGGTCATCCCTGCCAAAGCATTGTGTTTGACCAGGTCAGTCAAAGCGAACAGATACCAGATGCCTGTGGAATGACAGCAGAAGCATAGGCAACTGTTGAAGTGACACAGTCAGTCATTGTACAGTGGTATCAGGTCCGGATGAATGCATAATGCTCCCCAGGGCTAGGCCCACACCTTCAGGGCTACAACACTGGTGAGCTATTGCATGTCCCTGCACACGTAGTCTGTGAAGTGGCATCTCAGGGCAGTCACACTAACATGGAGAATGACAGTCACATCATTCCTGGTGAGGTGTGGCATGGGTGCATAGGTTATGTTGCAGAACCAGTTACCCGACAGCAAGATATAAGCGACTATCGCCTTGTGTAGCCTGCTGTGTGGAGCTGCAGTGTGACCGCCTACAGACTCATCTATGACTGGTGTGTTGTGTATGTTATAACACCCTATTGGCTGTATGTGATGGGCACACATGAGTCTGTGGGCTATAGGTTGGTGATGTTGTGTTCCGTGATGGGAGCTGCCTCTGGTGCCTACACAGAGTATGGAGAGGTACTGCACAAGTTGTCCTTGTATGTGTGGCCTGTGGTGGAGATCATGTGAGACTATGTGATGAGTGGGGTGTGTTGCGAATGTTACAAATCCCCACATGACTGTCAGGTGCAGCCAGGGTTGGTGACAGCATTACCCCCAGCAGGGCTGCATAAGTGCATCCCCCACAGGCTGTAGTGTCGTATGTTGGGAGGTGAGCATTGAATGTGTACAAGAGACAATTGCTCTATTGCCACATGTACGAGATATCCATCATATAGACGGGCAATAGCACTGGTACATGACAGTCGGACATGCCTGTATATACAACCATGTCTCACAGGATATAGATTCATAGATTCACAGATTCATACTAGGCTAACTGCCCTTGTGAGCCATTTTTAAGCCTAGCCAATTATCCCCTGTGAGATTCAAACCCTGTACCTTGTGTTTGTAAGGCAAACACCTTAACCATTAGGCCACCCTCCCAACCCATGTGCGTTACATGTGAACAACAGCTGTTGTACCATAAGCAAGCTGGAAATTTTAGGACAGCCAGTGTACCTGTGGGAAATGGTGTGGAATGGGTGCTATATTAATCAGTAGCTCATGACATGCTCAAGTTCTGAACAAGTGCCTAGCATGACCATACAATACAGATAGGGTGTTGGATAATATCAACCCACAAGTGGTGACGACAGTCATAATGGGTGGCACCGCACTATAACCCTGCTGAGTATGGTGTGCATGTCCATGAACCATTATCACTGTAGATGTTAGCAGTACAGAAGTACAAGACAGTACGGATGTTTGATTACAAATACCTTTGTATGTCACAGGAGTGTTCTACCAGTGGCCTGTTGACAGACTCACAACTACAAAAGGTGCCAGAGTGACATGTGCATATCACACCAGTGCCAGCTACAGTAGAACAGGGTTAATGTGTTGTACTCCACCCTCATTGTAGCCCATACCACACAGACAAATGTTAGGTATTTGTGTATGTAAGGATGTGAATGGCCATGACCTATGAGGAATAGCTGTGTCAGTGTTGTGAACAACATACAGAATGGGCTGTGTGCGTGAGGTGTGTGACATATGTGCACATTCTGATGGATGATATCAGCATTGTCACCACTAGGTGAACATCCCTGTACCCATTAACTACCACCTAGGCTGTGGTCAACATTATGGACACTGTATAAGGGATGGCGCTGTGCAGTACACCTCCCTGCCATGGTGACGTCTCCAGGCCCCATGGGTAGTCATACGAGGTACCCATGTCATGACATGGTGCCATCCATGAGCATGGAGATCATTGGACAGGCATATACAGCACTGGGGTGACCAATATTGGATCACATATCACCTTTAAGAGGTAATGGCCATGCGTGGATGGGCGATACCAGCCTTCACAATCCTCACCTCCACTACGCAGCATGCTGTCTACCTTGCATAAAGACATTTGCTACACCACGATGATGGACATGCTACATGTCCATATCCTGATCTGTAAGATATACGTCATGGACAGCCACCGTCCTAATACTAGGATCGCCACATGCTGGACAGATCCCTGTGCAATACATGTGACATACTCCCGCCAAACCATGCAACCCTGTCCATCAAAGCTGCATATGTCATCCCAGTCATTCATGGTGTGATGGCCGCATGGTAGATGTATATCAACTGTCCGGATCAGTAATGCGGCACTGATGCACCTCGCGGTGGCATACTGGCTGTCTGTTACAGCTGGTAAACCTTGCCCATACATGCTATGGTTGATAACCATCCCTGCGAATGACGTCCGACTAGCCTTTGTCCCATGTCTATCACATGTGCAACACAGGTGATCCGTGGCAGGATGTTGAACAGCTGTACAGTGCTGTATAGATGTCTATGCCAAAACACATACATGTACAGGTGTCCATGCGTATGTGTGCATTATCACTGCTCAAGTCCATTAAGACTGTGACTGTGATGGTATGTAACATATACACAGCATCAAGGTCAACAGCAGTACCGTGGACACATCCAGGCATGTGCAAATAGGTAAGAATACCAGTGCAGGCAAATAGACATGCCCACATCAAGACAGAATTCACATGGAGTATGAACACTGTAATGAGGTGACAAACATATATGGTGATGATATCCAATGCATAACGGGTGTTACATGTGTGTGACACAAACACGTCAGTCATGTCAGTGTCATGATGATTTGCAAAGATTACTGTGCAGATGTACTAGATGTCATAGAAATGTATGTGCAGCAGTATCTCTGTACATCTCTGAAACTGTGACCTGTCACCATCATTATGTCTTACAGATAATGCCTCGTACACGCCTTCCAGCGTACAGCCGCCAGGAGGATGATGTCCTCATCCCATACCTCCATGAGAACTACAAGGTGTTGTTCAGCCATGTACTAAAGCATGCCCAGCAGCGGGATGACCTATGGCAGGATCTACGCAGGAGGGTGAATGATGTGGGTGGCCATAACTGCACCTACCAGCAGGTGCGCAGACAATGCATGGACTTGATACGACATGCAAAACAGCGTGCCACTGCAGTCGCCAGGGAACAAGGTGGAACAGGTGATGGGCCACCAACCCAGCCCCCACTCACACACACCGAGAAGCTACTGGCCAGTCTGGGGACACCCTCAGAACAGCATCCACACACACTAGCTGCCATCGTGGAGGTGGGTGTCTCCCAACCAATGAGCCTGGAGTTGCCTGGTAAGTCAGTACTGCACATATGGCTATTATATCCCATTTAGTTGCATGTGTCACTGTACATTATGTAAAGTAACAACATATGCAAGGTATGTGGACACACATGCTGCATACTACAGTATGCTGCCCTGTGTATGCACACATGTGCATACTATATGCTATTATACAGATGAATGTGTTAACATGCACAGTGCACCCTGTGGCTGTCAGACAGTCAGGGATAATGTTCATACTGCTGTGTCACCCCTATACAGGTACCTCTGGCATGCCGCACAGACATGAGTCCGTTGCAGGTGAGACTGTCATCAGTATCAGGCATGTTAAAGCATAGATCTATTTGCCATGTAGACAGTTAACAGTTGCACACTTGATGTTTGTTCCAGTCACGATATACAGGTCACATCACCCATCATTCACACAGGCCACCCATGTGCAATATATACAAACAAAATGATACACCGACTTGAAACCACAGTAGTTGTCATTGCTACATGTGTGGTCAGCTGTGCATACAACACTGGAGATGTTCTACAATGGAGGCATATGTAGTATGCAGTGGAACAACATGTGTGGTATGCAAACAGTACCACACAGTGAGCTGTGATATGGGCAGCCCACAGGTGTCACCATTGTGTTATATGCCCCATGCATTGGGTGCACACATTGTGATGTGCCATCTGACATGTCCCAGACATGTAGTGTTCTGGCTGCAATATTGTCACACTACCCCATGACCCATACCCCACATACCAAACATACAACCCGTTGTCTGCATAGCCCTGTGGATGGTGACATATCTGACATCTATGGGTGTATGTCATATGGGACAACACAGACATGTGAGATGGCCATCGCACACATTTGGTCAACACATGTGCACACATGGCCATGGGGGATAGCCAGAGACACGCAGCCACACAGTAGATGTGATGTGTACAAACCCTGTTGCACATTGTCTACACATGGTCCAATTATAGCCTTAGTTGACTGATTATACAGTTGATGTGGTACACTGGACATCCTAAAAGCCTGTGTACAGCTAGTGGAGGTGTCACTGATGTC
Source organism: Protopterus annectens (assembly GCF_019279795.1). Classification (NCBI taxonomy): domain Eukaryota; kingdom Metazoa; phylum Chordata; order Ceratodontiformes; family Protopteridae; genus Protopterus; species Protopterus annectens. The sequence continues at coordinate 709,218,230 of NC_056734.1, forward strand.
TACCATATAAGATCTGTTGAACATCACGACTGTGTCATAGCATGACAGTAGTCACCTGTACAGCTTCCACAGACATTGACACCACATCAGGCCACAGATACTGTACATTTCCCTTGCTGCTGTTGGACATGACTGTTAGCTGTGCACCTCGTGTGTGTTGTACATCAATGTCATGTGGGAAATGGTGAATTGACATGTCCACTATGTGTGGACATGGTTGCCAGGCAGCTAAGACCCTGTAGTTGTTGTGCAGGGGTGTCATCTGTAGGTCCACCCCTGACCTGTCACTTGACACAGCATGGTTTGGTGTGTATACACCTCAGCATCGTGGGTCACAATCCACAGTTATGTCATGGGTATGCATGCAGTTATGGCTATGCAATGTGTACATATTATGTATTGTACAGCAATATAGATGCCTCATGATGCCATGCAATGGCACAGTGTCTGTACTTCACACTGTATAGCAATGTAGATGGCTCACACTACCCTTCCATGCTCATGCACATTTGCTAAACATGCATTCTATCTGTAGGGCATACTGACAACACCACAATGTGATGCCCATTATGATTCTGTACATGTGTCAGGACACCATTGTGTCAGACATGTATGTATGTTAATGCACACGTCAGCAGATTACATGTCAAGGTCACGTCAGCCATGTGTACTGTTATCCTGTTCTGGTCCACATGGTGTATCACTGGGATGCATGCATACTACCATGATTGTGTGAACTGCATGGCTACTGATATGACACCTGCTTGCTGTAGTGTGCACCCCAGGGAGGTATGCTTACTAACACTATTAATGTTTGAGCTGCATGCCCTCTGCCATATCACAGGCATGCTACATGCCATCTGTCAAATCACATGCATGGTGTGTCTTTGTGTGTGTGTGTGTGTGTGTGTGTGTGTGTGTGTGTGTGTGTGTGTGTGTGTGTGTGTGTGTGTGTGTGTGTGTGTGTGTCTGTGTGTCTATTGTAATTTAGAGTCTTTCTTTGCATTCACAGGTGATGTAGGTGTGTTACCCTCCTGCGGTCCATCTGATGTTAGTGTCCCCACAGATACTAGCAGTGATGAACATATGCATGAGGTACAGGCAGGGTTGTCAGGGGCTGAATCTGTGCCAATGGTTTCCATCCCAGCTATGTCCCCCTCTTCCCCACACACAGTTCTGCTGCCAACACATACAGCATCACCTGTGGCCAGGAAGGACAGTCAGCATCTGTTAGTGTGGAACAGGAACATGTGGTGGCTACAGAAGGTGTGTCTACACACCATGGTGTCAGTGTAATGACTGCAGATGTGCCACACAGGCATGTGGCTGGTGCTGCTCATAGGAGGACCTCTGGCAGACATGCACCTGCAGGACAGAGTGCAGCAGCTGGTATCACCAGATGCATGTTCCAAACTGTAATGGCAGCACAGGCACGTGCTGAATGGCAGAACAGAGAAGGGCAGAGGCTGCAGAGGGCTGCTAGCAGTACCCTAAATGACAACATCCAGACATTGGCAAATGCTCAACAGCAGATTGCTGATGTTCTGGACAGGCGATTGGGTGACATGGTCGGAATCCTTGACCGTGGCATGGCAATCCGCGAGCGTGAGCTGTCTGTGCTGGAACATCTGGTAGGAGTGAGGCGTAGGCCACGTGGATGTAGGCCAGCTACACCACCTAGTGCAGGTCAACGTGAGCATGCCACCTCACATGCCTGCTCCCATAGTGCTGGTAGCAGTAGCAGTGTAGCTGGTGCTGCGCTGTCCACACCAGGACACAGCAGGCCAAGTGGACATGGCTGGACGTTCCCAGCGGGGACACGGTTCCAGTGGACATGTGTCGTCAGACAGTAGCCAAGCTGTACCTCCGCCTGGTAGTGCCCGTGCAACCCCTGGCAGGCACAGGTCATGTGGCCGTGGCCGGACACAGTGAGCTGTACAACCTGGTCTGTACAATCTGGAGCTGTCAATAATACCACGTGTAGGCCTCACAAAAGGCAGAACTGTGTGCACACATACACGCACACAGCAAAGACATCTGTAGGGCACCACAACACCCACATGCATACTGAACAGACATGTCCAATCATATCACTGGCCCTTACCCACACACAAGATGTCATCCATTGATGCAGCCTATGCCCCTGGAAAACATTATCACCCTGTGCATAAGATGAAGCCTGTGCTGCATCCCTGTCATCCACACCATTGTGCAGGGGCATGCTCAAATGGTCTGATGCACAGGGTGAACAGAACAGTGAGAAGTGTATATTACATTAGTTGTGTAAGAATAGTGAGAGAAGTGTATATTACATTAGTTGTGTGTGAATAGTGAGAGAAGTGTATATTACATTAGTTGTGTGTGAATAGTGAGAGATGTGTATATTACATTAGTTGTGTACTGTTGCCAAGCACCAGACATACCATGTAGTACAGGTTTAGCATGCATTGTTATATATTCACAGTATGTGTCTCGGTAACAACAGTAACAGCATGTTGGTAATGATGCACTGGCTCCCTCCTTATGGTCTACTTGCATGTGCCTACAGGTAGCACTGTTTGCAGTCTCCCATGTTTAACTGTGGAGTACTCACAGGCACATATGGCAATATCAGCATGCTATACGTAGCCTCAGCCTGACTGTTGGAAAGTCTAACATAACACAGATGTCCACACATATACTGATCCAGAAGCATGTGGGCAGTTTAATAGGCTACAGTGGCTAGAGACGTGACATCCATACCAGGTCACATCACAGGTATGTTGACGTGGTGCAGGGGTTGTACACAGCGGTCTGGCCAATGATAATGTTAGAGGCCACTTGATAGCATAAGGCCTCACTGTGTAGCAGTAATACCCTGTCACATTACAGGAACATGCTCACACTCACAGGGGCAAGAACACTGTAACGCACACCCCATAGTGTTGAGGTGAGGACCCTTGCCTATGTGGTCATCACCGTCACAGTACTGTGAACCCACATGATGTGACACAGAGAAAGAACATGTACAGGTAGCCAGTGCGGCTGAGACCAATGGCATCAACAGGGTAGTGGACTGCATCACCATGAGGGGTTAGGGATCCTGTGTGCTCTGTATGGTAGCATACACCCTCACTCCATGCACCAGACAGCCATACATACCTACATACACACACACACACTGTGGAGACCACAAATGTCATACACATATGGATAGCTGATGTGTGTGATGCACACACCACACCTGCCTACGTCATGCTTTCCACACTGCAGTATGTACAGATCTCTACAACAGTGTACAGGGGTGTGTAACAATTAGGATGTATTCCCCACCATATGTGGCATATATGGTCACACAAGCAAACACACATGGCAGTACTGTGAATGATACACCTGCTATGTGATGATACGTCTGACAGGCATGCAGCAGTATTGGCCGCATTATGTGTACCAACGCTACCTTCAGCAATTGTGCTGCTATATGCACACAGGAGGATGTAAGTGTTACAGGTGTCAAGTGACGTACTGTCGGTGACACCTGACTGCTGTGTAGGTTTTATGTCTCCACCGTCAAGTAACGGTAACATAGCGTACTGTTTGCACATGTAATGGTAGGATGGCGTGTGACACACCTGTGAGCTGTCCCCGGCAAACATCCATCTACACAGGTGGATCACCACTTTATGTACACACATCCATCCATACCTGCTGTACATCCTACCGTACTGTCAGTATGTCACCATATACAGGTGTCAATGATGGGGCTGCATTGCAACTGCATGTTGTAGTTAGGCACAAATTAGTTACTTACATCAGCTACTGCACATGCATGGTAGCTGCATGCACACTACAAATTGTACATGTGTGTTGGTCCTACATGCCTGTCATGTAGCCATGCATTGCAACTGGTGGACATGTGTGTTGACATACATAACACATGGACTGTTGTATGATATGATGGGTGTCATGGTTAACTAGTACAGAGGGAATGTGTCCTCAGTCAACATTGCTGCCTCATGTACTGTTAGCATTCAACAGCCATGGACCCACCTTCCATTTGTGTGTGTATGATTGCTGTAGCCACTTGTCTGCACGGAGGACAGCAAAAGCTATGCTATGTACATATGTGTCATGTGTGTGGTCCATGCACATATCCACTGCAATTACATGTATGACATAGCCTAACATGTGTCTTCATTGGTGTACAGCGACAGTCATCTGTCACAGCTATGTAAGACCCAGGGCCCCAGGTTTGTGTAGAGCTGACCTGGTTATGTACAGTGGTATCATTGCAATGCATAACACATGATGGAACCTTGTCGGTACATGTGTAGTCTGCACAGTTGCTGTAGACCTATGTACAGTGCACTGGTCATGAGTCACACGGTATTGTGTTAATGTATGGCTGTGTATTGCTGGTCCAATGACATGGTGATGTCAGAGGGCTACATTGTAGATTGTGGTGTGTACCTCTGTGATATGCACCTGAGACATCTGTGATAGCTCCTGAGTGTGTACTGGTCAATACATGTGAGTGGCCTTCATGTACGTGGGGACAGTAATACCATACTGTGCCCTTCCGTGTTTAGAATCCATGTGCATGCAAGACGGCCCTTTGCAACTGCTAAGTGTGTGAGCATGCCCAATACACTCTTGTGTAGGTGGACACACAGTACATTCCAAACTGCACACTTCCATGTTTAGAATCCGTGTGCATGCAAGACGGCCCTTTGCAACTGCTAAATGTGTGAGCATGCCCAGTACGCCATTGTGTAGATGGACACACAGTACATTCCAAACTGCATCCTTCTGTGTTTAGAATCCATGTGCATGCATGCAAGATGGCCCTTTGCAACTGCTAAGTGTGTGAGCATGCCCAGTACACCGTTGTGTAGATGGACACACAGTACTTTCCAAACAGACGTGTGATACTAAGCGTGTGGGCATGGCCATTGACATCCTGTATAGCGATGGTGGTCATCCAGGCAACAGGTGTCCGTTTTCAATGTCACAATGGATGCCTACATTGAACACACTGGTTGCTGTCTTGAAGGGTGTACTGTCTGTGGTGCGTACCATATCTATGTAGTATTGTTGTAGTACTCCGTAGATATTTGGTTGCCCCGATCACACCACTGCCGTGTGTTTGTCTACGTCTACCTTGGGACAGTAATATGCTTTCAGACTGATTCCTCTCTATACATTCCCTATCGGCGTCCTTGCCTAAGCAGATGATGTCGCCCACCTAGAAGTATGCCTCTGGGAGTGCTGTGTTCAGTAATCTCGGTAGCGCATTCTGTAAATGCGTCATTCTTTAGTGTGTTAGGGTAGTTAGGTGTATGTTCGACTCCCAGCCCTGCCAAGTGTGTGTGTGTGTGTGTGTGTGTGTTTGCGCATATGCTCCCATCTGCCTGGGGACTCAGTCTTGCTTTTAGACGCCGCACACCACAGCAGTTTGCTACCGACATCTTTGCCTTTGCGGATGATGTCACCCACCTAGAAGTATGCCTCTGGGAATGCTGTGTTCAGTAATCTCGGTAGCGTGTTCTGTAAATGTGTCATGCTGTAGTGTGTTAGGGTAGTTAGGTGTATATTCGACTCCCAGCCCTGCCAAGTGTGTGTGTGTGTGTGTGTGTGTGTGTGTGTGTGTGTGTGTGTGTGTGTGTGTGTTTGTGCGCATGCTCCCATCCGCCTGGGGACTCAGTCTTGCTTTTAGATGCTGCACACCACAGCGGTTTGCTACCGACGTCTTTGCCTTTGCGGATGATGTCACCCACCTAGAAGTATGCCTCTGGGAGTGCTGTGTTCAGTAATCTCGGTAGTGCGTTCTGTAAATGCGTCATGCTGTAGTGTGTTAGGGTAGTTAGGTGTATGTTCGACTCCCAGCCCTGCCAAGTGTGTGTGTGTGTGTGTGTGTGTGTGTGTGTGTGTGTGTTTGCACGCATGCTCCCATCTGCCTGGGGACTCAGTCTTGCTTTTAGATACCGCACACCACAGCAGTTTGCTACCGACGTCTTTGCCTTTGCGGATGATGTCACCCACCTAGAAGTATGCCTCTGGGAGTGTTGTGTTCATTAATCTTGGTAGCGCATTCTGTAAATGCGTCATGCTGTAGTGTGTTAAGGTAGTTAGGTGTATGTTCGACTCCCAGCCCTGCCAAGTGTGTGTGTGTGTGTGTGTGTGTGTGTGTGTGTGTGTGTGTGTGTGTGTGTGTGTGTGTGTGTGTGTGTGTGTGTGTTTCCAGCTGCATGACAACAGTACATTGCTTTGACAGTATTCACTCTCCATAACATCCGTGCGGTGTCTTTGCCTTTGATGCTGCTGTCTGCAGGCTAGACGTGTGCCTGTGTGAATCATGTGATCCACTGATCACGGTAGCGCATTTTGTAACTCCGTAATGCTGTCGTGTGGTACAGTGCTTACGTTTATGTTCTGCTCCCAACTCTGCCACGTGTGTGTGTGTGTGTGTGTGTGTGTGTGTGTGTGTGTGTGTGTGTGTGTGTGTGTATGTATCTATCTACATATATATATATATATATATATATATATATATATATATATATATATATATATATATATAGAGAGAGAGAGAGAGAGAGATATGTATGTATATAGCTACATATATATATATATATATATATATATATATATATATATATATATATATATATATATATATATATATATATATATTGCATATAGATATGTATGTTGGGATTATCACTCCTGACTGTGCTGCATTGTCTCTACGTGAACACCTTGGATGTATGTACATCTGCTATGGCTCTGTGATAGTGCACATACTGTGTGCTGTAGTGATCGTGGATTATACATGTGTAGTGACCGGTTATTGTGTTGCTGGGTATTACATGGGCATTAGAAACAATGTTAGTGCAGCACCTTTGAGTGGTCGTATGCAGATCTTGGAAACAGTCAGCGGTGGTTATTACATTGGAGTGTGAGTATGGCTCATATCCATCTGTAGTAACTGTCAAGTCTATGCACCCCAGGTTAACATTACAGACACACGTTTATCCACAGGTTGTGGTACAGATCCCAGGACTGTATGTGTAGACATTGACAGGTGCAGGACTGGGTTGTGTTGGATGCATGGAGGGGTGTCCATGGCCAGTAATGGGGATCTCTACAGCCTGGCAGGTACGGTCTGTGACTGTCCCACAACCTCCTGTATATGGCTGACACATGCTGTACCTGTGTATATGCAGACACACACACTTACCACAAACAGCTACGGCTATCACATACACACACCCATTGCACCACCATTGGGCCATGCAATAACCATTGTCCCTTACACACACACACCTATGTGTACATTGGATGGCTCTATGACAGCTCTGGACATGTTAACACCACACCTTGTGCATATGATGTCACCTGTGACACCACCTGTGATGTGTAGCATTGATGCAGGATCTGACTAACCTGGTGCTGCTGCACACAGAGGCTTTATTCCACTGCATTGATGTTAGCATGCTGTTAACACACAGTGTGTTACTTCCAGGTGTACTTCAGCAGGCATGATGCATTGCAGCTATGACCATTACTGTAGCATAGTTTACAGCACTGTTACCTCTGATGATGTAGTTTCCATCCATGTGCCATTTCATTGATGTGTGTAGTATTGGCAGCATGTGTGTCTGTGTGTGCAGTACGTGTGTGATGTGTGTAGTACACATGTATACCTGCTTACAAATGCATACACGACATTACACAGGCTTCACCATTTGTACACTAGCTTACTCATTCTTCCACACGCGCGCACACATACTTACCCGGGCTTACTGGTGCGCACGGGTGCAGACACACTGTGAGCAGGTTTGCAGGTCACATCGGTGGTATCCATGGCATACGCCGTCAGTCTCCTGACATTCCCTGGGATAGCTCATGACACGCCTCTTCCACTGAGTACTGACATCACACATGTGACACTGCTCCAGTGAGGTTACAGTGTTTTGTACATACGCACTCCTGTTGTCACCTATCTTCTACTCTAATAGTCCCCTTAACCTGCACTACACTGTAGAGGCTTGGCCCATATGGCATGACATGTTGTGATTCACTATCCTCAGCCTCACTTGCCTCACATTGCCTACAAATGCTTCGTTACATCTCTGACAGAGCACTTCCACACATAGGTACCAGTACGCAGTAGCCATGTTGTCTCCGGCTTGCCATTCATCTGCATGGCGTACTAACATCTAACTAAACCTACATTTTGTATGTATATTATCCATATGTCTTCTGTTGAAGCGCAGCACGTTCTCGTGGCACTGTGCTACGCTTCCACACCAGGGATCAGGGGAGGACAACTACTGGTTCATTGATATCCAATGGACAAAGTCGCCACTGGCCTTGGACTTGGACATTGGCATGCTTCTTCGACTGTATTCATACTGTATTTGCAGCTGTCATTGCTCCATTTAGCAACGTGCAAAACATTAGTCGCATAACATCCGGGTACATTTCTGCACATAACTCTGCTCTTGCACGGACAGCTTACTGTTTCATGTATCACGTAGTTAAGTAGGGTTACCACCTGTCCCACTTTGCGAGGGACAGTCCCTCTTTGGGCAGTTGTGTCCTGCAAAATATTGTGAGAAAATGGCAAATGTCCTGAAATTTTAGGACAAAAGTATTTTCTATATTGTATGTAATAGTTGCATAAAACAGTTATTCTGTATCTGAAACACCTAAATGTTATACAAAACAGAATAAGGAACAAAAATGCTACAAGAATAAACTTTTATTCAGGCAAACAACTGAAGCTGGCCATGGGTATGTTTTGCCCTGCAAAATCTGATGTTTGCAGCACAAATGTCCCACTTTGGCCATTTGGAAAGGTGGCAACCCTATAATTACATCATTTGCATTGCTTGCACATACAAATGGGGTATGTTGCAATTCCCAACATTGTCCGTGCAATGTTCGTGTTATGAGTGGTCTTGCACGCCCCTGCGGGTGTTTGCAGAATAGCCTGGCAGTCATCTTTCCTTGCTGTACTCTCACTCAATCCATAAACGCCGAAGGCGTCGTGTATCATAGCCTAGGCTTTGCTGTGTGCTATGTCTATTTGTGGTGTATGCATGGCTGTGGGTATGTCCCACTGTCATCATTGGTAAAGGTGTCACCCTATAGGTACTTCTTGTAGACTGTTGTGTCATTTGACATGTCAGCACATACCTGCGGAGGAACTTCCTACTGCAGCGCTTTTCATACCTTCTGCGTTATCTTGCGGTCGATAATGCTGTTTCCTCAGACATGTATCTGTTTCTGATCATACCTATCAACCTCCTAGTGCAAAACATCTGTACAAAGCCTAACATGATGGGGGGACAGACAGGGGAAGATTCTACATATTGCTCTTACAAACGTAGATAGTTGGCAGTATTATAGGTTTTACATTAGTATGCCCTTTCTGAGGGATTTGGGGTCTTAAACACATATGTTTATCATTATTTAATGACGTCAGTTCTCAGGTATTTGGCAGACAGGTACACATACCTCTCAACCTCCGACAGCAGGAAATCTCGACAAAGCCATAACTAAAAGTGGGGCAAAAGCCCAAAAGTAGGGCCAATTTTTAAATATTGCTCTTACAAACGTAAAAAGTTGATAGAATAACAGGTTTTGCATTAGCGTGAATTTTCTGAAGGTATGAAGACTGAAACTCAAATGTCTCATTATTTTCTAACTTCAGTCTTTAATGATTTGCACTAATTTGCCAGAAAACTACAATTTTATGAAAAATGTACCAAATATATGAGGCACAACTGTGGACATTCTGCAAAAATCTGTACAGTTGAGAGGTATTCAGGTACAGATTGTGAGAGGATCACACCACACATATGAGGCATACATCTGCACATTCGTACAGTTACGCCAATATACACAATACATGGCGCCATCACAGGCCAGTTACCATTACATTCCTATTGCTGAACACACCCACCCACTGGGTTATATTCCTCACACAGGCCAACAGGTGCTTATCCACACTACTTATTCCATCATGTACCTTATGTGTAGGCGGTATTTGCACTTTCCATCAGTGGCAGAGCTCACGCAGTATGGTGGACTGGACACTGTATCGGTGACACTGCATGACACCCTGAGGGACACATGTCGTTTGAGTCTATTAACCTTCCACATTGACTTTCACAGGCCATACGTTGTAATTCACATTTGTGGACAAACATGCTTATGAGTTGTACATGTTTTGTCATTTGTCCTGACGTCTTTCTTCTCACCTGTCCACCTAGTATCACTAGTTCAGTACATTTCATTAGGACGGGTTACATTCATACCTCTCACCTGTACACATTATGGGTATACACCCTGGGGTTTGACCTATGATTCTGTCACATTTTTCGTGATAATGTGCCTTTCTGATAGATTGCTGGCAAGCCATGATGGACTGTGCGGTTAGGTAATCATGACTGACATTTCTATTTCATGATTACTAACTCTCATAACATTCGTATTCCCAACTATGCAATTATTCTATCAACAGTCTGACTTTGTCTGAGGTGTATTTAATATAGTCCCTATTTGTCTGTCGTGTACTATGCCTTAGTCCAGCTGTCTTATTCTGACATTCTGGCAGGTATGGTTAACATCTTGGTCGTATGCGTGTCCATCCATGATAATTGCCTACATGACACTGATATAGGTCCCTACATCTCCCCCCAATGGTTTACACAATATCCAGTGGGTGGGTTGCACCGTTTTGGTGAATATAGGCATGTGCTATACCCACATAGGTATATTGATCACTCCCATGGGGCGTACATAATAGATCTGTGCCAACCAGCACCTTGGCCCAATTCTGCATACCCATGATTCCCATACCTGACACACCTCCACAGTACCCATTAGACATGTTTAATGTGAGTGATAATAAAGTGTGAGGACACTTCCGAGCACTCCCCACTCTGCGGATATCAGCTCGTACGTCATACATTCAATCGACCCATGTGTTATTACCCTTGCACCTGCTACTGTTGCATGTACAGCTATATCGTAGTTGCAGCTGTGACGTCTTTAGCATCAATGACGGTTCGCACTTCGTACGGATCAATTTTTGGGGTCCTCCAAAGGACACCTATATTCATGTTTAACATGTAGAACTTGCAGGCCCTGTCACACTAGTACTTTCCGGGAAATGGTTTGGAAACCATCGGTGTATTCTCCTTTCATGCATGTCTGTCTGTCTATCCATATTAGCTATACCGTGACCTATTTATGTACATGTGTTATATGTACAAGGACATATGTTTGGTGTGTATATATCTTTGCATGTATCGTGTGTGTATAGATATATATATCTGTACATATATACATATGTCTGTACATTCCTCATCTCGTAATTTGCTTTGGATTATGTCTGTGGATATATGTGGATGTATATCTCCATATCATACCTTTCAACTGTACAGATTTCCGCTGCATGTACAGCTGTTTATCTCTTATCTTTTCTCCGTTTTTCATAACCTTGTGTCTATCTGGCAAGTTAGTGGCATATCATTAAAGACTGACGGTAAATAATGACGAACATTTCAGGTTACGACTTCATACTCTTCAGAGAATCCATGCTAGTGACACACCTGTTATTCTATCCACTTTCTATGTTTGTTAGGCAATATCTGGGGATAGTTCCTATTTGTGGTCCATTTTTCATAACCTTGTGTCTATCTGGCAAGTTAGTGGCATATCATTAAAGACTGACATTGGTAAATAATGACAAACATTTCAGGTTACGACTTCATACCCTTCAGAGAATCCATGCTAGTGACACACCTGTTATTCTATCCACTTTCTCTGTTTGTTAGGCAATATCTGGGGATTGTCCCTATTTGTGATCCAGTTGTTGTCATGGCTTTGTCCGGTTCCGTGCTACGGGGTTTAACAGGTATGAGCCATGTACATGGAACGTGGGGAAAACACCATTCATTTTCTATTCTGTGAGCAGATTACACACGCCAAGGTGCACTTGCATATCTTTATTGTCGGTTACATATGTTTCATAGATAATTGTGCTTCTGTGAACTTTCATAATTCTGACCGTAACAGTTACATATCTGTATTCCAGTTTACGGATTCACTCGCACAACACACCACCCTTTACATATTTAAATGTGTGTACTGCACTAAACGCTTAATTACACTTTCAAGTTATATGTGCAGTGGTTGTAGGTCAACCGGGACTGCATTCACATTGGCCGGATACCGGAACCACTATTCTATTGGTGTTCTCCCTCATTGATATGCATACCCATAGTACTTAGCTACATCAACATACGCCTCACCGCTTCACCTACGACACTGGCATCCATTCTCCTGCTGGGAAAAAGGTGGTACTACATATTACACATTCCCTATTGCCTACTGCTGTGGACTTCGGCTGAATTGTTAATCACTCCAAGGGTATGCAGAACACCAAGGCATATAGTCCAGCCACATACAGGTCTTTGATTATCAGGGTGTTCATGTAGTGATCTGGGTTTAGGCTTGTCCACCTGGTGAACAGAACTTCCCTGGCCGATGTCAGATGAAGCATATGGTCAGGGCTTATCTCCCTATTTTGAAGTTTTACCTGTGTTTATAGACACAGGTGTTTGGGCACCTGTCAGCAGCTAATTCTGTTGGCATTACATATAATGGGTGGGTTTGTTACAGTCCATACTCCACGGTGAGGGGTGTTCCCATTCACATTTGATTATTGCCTTTATATAGTCATACGGGGATTATTATTTTTGGACATGAAGTGACTACAGGTATGCGGTTGTACATTACACAAGTGTGAAGGGCTGTTCCTGTAAATTAGAGCACCGAACCTGCACAAAACCTACAAGATGGGGTGGCAATTAGGGGCACATTTTTACGATTGCTCTTACAAGCTTACAACATTGATAGAATGCTAGGTCTTGTATTAGCATGACTTTTCTGCAGGTTGTGGAGTCTTATACTCTGGATATTTCTCATTATTTACTGACGTCAATCCTCAGCTATTTACCACACTGGTGCAGATTGTCTGAGGCACACACCAACATTTTGGGGTGAACCTGTGGTCATTCCTAGGGTTGCCACCTTTTCGACTGCCCAAAGTGGGACATGTTCTGTAGAGATGTCAGATTTTCCAGGACAAAACATACCTACAGCTGTGCATAGTACTGAACTTTAACCTTTTTTATACACATAATAGCTTATTCTAGTAACATTTGAATTGCTTATGCTACTTCACATAACATATTGAGGATGCATATATAAAATAACCGTTTTATGCGACTATTAAAGTAAATTAGGAAATAAACTCTCAGGACATTTGCTATGTCTTGATTTTTTTCACAGGACACAACTGCCTACAGAGGGATTGTTACTCGCAAAGTTGGACAGGTGGTGACCCTAGTCATTCTGCGAATATCCGGACAGTTGAGTGGTATGGCACGGACCTCTGTAATACACTGTTGTGTTCTGGCACAGCAGTAGCTCAGCATTAAAGACTGCAGTCGGAACGTGCTGACAGACAGTTGGGTTTCAGACTTCATACTCCAGACATTAATGCCAATGTGCAAACTGTTATTCTATCATATTTCTATGTTTCTAAGAGATATGTTTGCAGATTGTCCATGAGTTTGGACCTTTGTCTCACTTATATTCACGGCTCTGTCCAGATATCTTGCTCACACAGGTTGACAGGTATGGTCAGTCATGACTGCACACAGTCAGTGTCCCTCTCACTTGATCAGGGTTGACCTGTTTACGTAGTGTCTTCCTCTCCCTCATGCAGTTTTCCACTTTGTAAATGTGTGCATTATATTCTCCCTCCTATTCATGTCTGGACATGTGCATCATGGGAAGGTATTTTATCCTGGGTGGTAGGTTATGCATGCCCACTTAGGGCTGGACAGTGTCATGGACCTCCACTGCATGTTCTGACTTGTGTCCAGATATCTACTGGATTGGACATCATGTCGTTATACCCATTCTACTATTTACACAAGTTGGTCATCCCGTGAGGGATATCCCAAAAACTGGTCAAGACGAAAACAAGTTAGATACCGAAGATTTTTGTGGCTTCATGAAAATGTGCAGGGGTGTTTACCTGCAGGGGATACATGGTTTGCAATCCTGACACTGCTTAGAGTGACAATACCAACTACATATGCGTAGGGGTCACTGCGTGTAGCTGTTTCTGCAACAAACCAGTGGACCAAGTATGGCTGGATTTGGTGGACGTTCTGGTATGGTGGCAGGTTGTGTGTTGTGGAGGGTATGCTGGGTAGGCTATTATGCATCCAGGTGTGTTGCATTTGTTATGGCCAGTTCCATCAGGACCCATCTGTGGGTATGTGATGGTGCCGTATCTATACAGTTGTCTCGCATATTTCCATATTCACATGTTTGTGGGATTGTGTTCTACACTATGGCCTGTCTGCTTGTCTTGCAGCTGTTTCTACATGAGGTTGTGTTTCTTTCCACTTCACCCGCTGCCTCCTCATACACCTCCAGTTCACCTTTTCTGCATACGACACAAGTATCGCCTTTGAGGAATTTACCATTAAACACACACCCCTCACACGCGAATTACTCACACCCCATAGAGCACTACTTTGGTTGTTGGCCCATGACATGGCCAGCATTACACATTGACTACCCTACATGTGTCGGATACCTTTATGGTTGTGTGGACTACCCTGCCATGTTTGCTGTCCACATGCTATACCTCACGCACATAGGTACACGCCCTTACTTCACTTTCATTACTTGGTTGGTGTATCCGGGTACTACCCATTTGACTGTGTCACATACATGTTCAGATTATACAGCTGCCTTCCGGATTTTGCCAGCCTGTTCTACTTATTAGTAGGATGGCACCTTTTCCTATGTCCAAGTTATTCCTTACACATGTCCGACTGTTGTGGCCATTGCCCCCCCACAATCAACGGTTGTGTTTCCACCTTTTCAATTGTCCACAGTGTGACATAGGGTTACCACCTGTCCCACTTTGTGAGGGACAGTCCCTCTTTGGGCAGTTGTGTCCTGACATGTAATTGTCAACATGGCAATTGTCCTGAGATTTTAGGACAAACATATTTCTTATATTTTATGTGATAGTTGCATTGAACAGTTAATTCTGTATCTAAAATACCTGACTGTTTTGAGAAACAGACTAAGCAACTAAAATGCTACAGGAATACACTTTTTTGTAGACAAAACAGTTATGTTCTGTCCTTTATACTGGCCGTGGGTATGTGTTGGCCTGTACAGTCTGATGTCTGTACCAAACATGTCCCACTTTGGACATTTGTGAGGATGGCAACCCTAATGTGACAGTTGCGGTGAACACAGCATATTTTACAGGTCGACACATACCCACAGTCAGTTCGGCAAATAGAACTTACAATTCTTGCCTATATCTAAGCTTATTCTTGTTGCATTTCGGTATCTTATTCTGTTTGTTATGACATTTATGTATTATACGTCCAGTGAAATATGTTTAATGCAACTATTGCATGACGTCTACGGAGGAATTATGTCCTATATTCTCTGGACATTTGCCAGTTTTACATGTTTGTGTCAGGACACATCTGCCCACAGAGGAACTGTCACTCAAAGTGGGACAGGTGGTAATCTTGGTCGATGGTATGGATCATACTGTTCCTTTCGGCCTACATGTGTCCGTGTTGTTATGGCTCATTTATATGCTCCTTCTGTTTCATTTACATACGTATGCTATTTCCTATCACATTTGGTATGTGAATACACGGACATGCCTTTTGTATGTGACTATTACATGGCTTGTGGGATATGATTCAGACATACGGTCACTACCTATATTTACATTTCTCCTTGTGTATTTTGTTATGGACACATCTGCACAGCTATGTTCCCTCCCTCAAATTATGGGTCAGCTGTTGACCCTCTCCATTGGACTGGACGTACCTACTGGCGGCTCGCTAACATCTGATACATTTCACTTCCACATGGTATAGCTATCTACACTACGTTGGACTACAGGCACACGGTTTTCCTGTCATTTGTTCATGGGTAGGGACCCGTTATTCCCTACCGTGCATTTGTGTTTGAATCTTCATTTTCTGTTCACAGGGACTCTGCTTTGCATACGTTTCAGTCTCCACGGACACTGATAGGTACGATTACTATTGCTGGTGGAATATAATATTCAGCAGTTTAGGTTGCTCCTCGGAAGCCGACATTGACATGCCTCCATGCGCAACTTTGATACGCCCCTTGCACTCGTGCACGTTTCCTATGCACGTGGCTGTGGCGGCTGCGCTCCTTCATTAATATGCATATGGAGCGACTACTCCACATCTACGCCGCACGGCTGGTGCAAGCCTTACGCCGGCCTTACGCTGCGCTTCATGAATCTGGGGGATATATTATTTTTATTTTAAATTGTAGCAATGCAGTTGCTACAGTTTAGACCACACATGGAATGCTTCAGTGCTCAGGTTTTGCCACAAATGCAGTACCAGAGTTTAAAAACTGGTATTGCATTAACAAAAGATTGGGATCGGCTGGTAATACCCCTCCAATTTAAGTTATTTTATGGCCAAGATATAAGAGGGCCCCTAGACTTAATTCATCACAAGTGGAAGTAAGAATGTCATTCTTTTGAAGAGGCTGTTGTGCAGTATGTGCTGAATTTGTGGACTAAGCTTAGAGAGCTCATGCCAGAGGAACAGTAGCATGACGTACCTGTGCAGCAGCAACAAAGGTATGACAGGACTGCAGGAGCCCATAAGTATGCATTTGGCCAGAAGATAATAATCCTTACTCCTATTCCTTACAGTAAGCTGCAGGCATACAGTTGCCAACTTTTCAAATGCCCAAGTGGGACATTTTTTGTAGAAAGGTGAGATTTTGCAGGACAATATATACCCACTGCCAGTGCAAAAAAAAGAACATCACTTTCGTTGCCAAAATAAAAGCTTATTCTTGTGGCATTTGATTTGCTTATGCTATTTCATATAACATTTAGTTGTTTTATATACAAATAACATTTATATGCAACTATTAAAGAAAACTTATGAAATGTTTTTTCTCTTGAAATCTCAAGACATTTGCCATTTTGTATTTTTTTTTGCAGGAAATAACTGTCCAAAGAGGGGCAGGTGGTAACTCTATGCAGGCAGCATGCTTGACCTTTCACCATTGTGAAGAAGCTAGGCAAAGTTAATTATATGGAGGAGTTAACATACAGCAGGCAGAAACACAGACTCTGCTATATTAATATTATAAAGCTATACCGTGACAGAGAGACAGTTGTACTTAATATATGGAGTGTAATATAAAAGGAATCTGAAAAGGCATCTGGAGGTAGATCTCTATGAGCCTCACAATGATGTCTCACTGGAAGAGGAAACACTATCACAGCTGCTACCCTCCACACAGGTTAAGGACATTTAGACACTGCAGTTATAGTCTGGGTAATTGTACTGCTAAGCCAGGGTATACCTAACGTTTAGATCACCATTTAAACACAGGTATCTGATGGACAATAGAAAGGAAAAGGTGACAAATCAGGCAGAAAAATGCAGATATATCAAAAACAAATGAGTTCTACCTGGTTACCAGAAATGCAAATTGTCTTCAAAAGCAGGAAACTGGGTGATTTAACTGAAGGTACTTTCAACCGTAGCTATGTCTCTAGGGGATATCTCTAGGAAAAATGCTTCTGTTTTAGAAAGGAGAAGGGAGTATCAGAAGTTATACAAAGCCTGTAATTGTTCTCAGTAAAGATGCAGCATAGATGTACAATGTAGAGAAATGTGTGAAACTGTAATTATTCTTTCAGTAATAATACAGCAATGCATTTTGAATGGAAATGTTTTCAGGCATAAGCAGCCTGACACAAAACAGCATTCCCTTATTTTCAACTGAAGTCTACATAACCTAAATAACTTTATTTTAAAATCAAAATAATATGTTTCGATTTAACACTTCTAACCTGCATGGAATGCTGATCTAGGACTATTAGACTCTATTTTTTGTTGGGCCTTTGAATCTGATGGACTTTAAGCATGCCAGGAGGTAGTAAAAGGTCTTTATATGTACAGCAAAGATGGAGGAGGAGAATGTAGTCTGCTCTTCCACCGGCATTCAGCATGAACGTTCGTACTGCGTACCCTGTGTGTCACTGCAATTGTTTAATGATTATAGAAAATAAGTAGGATTTAGATTACACTAATCATTCCTAAGTTGTAGCAGTAGGATTGCTAACTGTAGTTAATGTTTTCTCTTGCCATCTATCCATTTAAAACCACTGTTTATTATTCTCTGTACAAGCATATACATGTTTGTATATTTATCTGCCATTTGTACTTCACAGCCTAATTTCTGCCTAGTAAAGTAATTGTCTTATTCAATTAAAAAAGCATGTAGCTTGTATTTTAACTATTAGTACATAAAGTTATTGGCACCATATTGGTACATCCTTAACCTTTTGAAGAGTAACAGTTTCAGTCAAAGCTACTTAATAACTATATTGTGATTGTTTCATTTTAAGAACTAGTGCCATGGAAGGGCTATTGATATTAGAAAGGTATCAAAAGCCCCGCTTGGGAAATACTGCGTGCATGTGTGTGTGTGTGTGTGTCTGCATGTGTGTGTGTGTGTGTGTGTGTGTGTGTGTGTGTGTGTGTGTGTGTGTGTGTGTGTGTGTGTGTGTGTGTGTGTGTGTGTGTGTGTGTGTGTGTGTGTGTGTGTGTGTGTGTGTGTGTGTGTGTGTGTGTGTGTGTGTGTATGCTTTGGCCAAGTCTTTATTACTGTTAGCAAGATTACATTCAAAGGCATTGGGCTCCCTGCAATGAAATTTTTGCAAAAGATGATTATATCTCTGTTATTTATCTGTTCAGACTTATTTGCATGTGATAGTTGTTGACTATGGCTTCAGGCACCTGAATGCATTTAGTGTATGCTTCTCAGGTTGGTCAGCCTTGTATATCACTTGCCAGTCAGTGGTGTGGATCATAAGACAGTTAAAACCGTGTAATGACTATAGAAAATCAGAGGTATTTAGACAATTGTACCAGGGATGCAGGATTTAAAGCTTGCTTTGTCACATATTAATCAGTGGCAGTGTAGATTGAGGTACCATTGACTCTTTATCACATAAACAAAACTGAAGCAAAATGTAATTTAAACAAAAATAAGAAAGGACATTAGGGACATTAAAATAAAGTGTATTTAATTACTTGAATTGTTTTTACATTTTTATGCAATTTGGGATACATAGATTTTGGTAATTGTATGACAAAAACTGTAGAGATAATTTAGAGATTTCTGTAATTACAGGTTACACTGCTATAAAATTCAAGATGTTATTTGTTTTTGTTACTTTATTAGTACACAGGAAAAATGATGTTTTTGATTTATAATTTGTCTACACAACGTATGATTCCAAAGATGAATGAACCTTGGCTCTTCTTACTATTTTTTTGATGTGTTCCCAATATATCAACTATGAATGACAGACAGTCTCACACTTACCATTACAACCCACCTAAAAAGACTGACATTTGTTTTTTCAGAGGAAGCAGTCTTCCATTGTGCTGCTCATTTGAAGCCAAGACCCCTTTACCCCTAACTTATAATGACTACACAGTTATACAGCAGTGAAGAAAGGAGACATTTTCTAAAAAAACTGCACAGTTGTCTTGCACAGAGATCCCAGAAGTACCTAGATGTCAAGCATTTAACTTATGATCAGTTGTTAATTCAAACAGTTGTTACAAACTTACTTAACTGGTCATGGATTGTCAGTAAGCTGAAATATCATTATGTTATAAATAAAATAATTAGGCACAGCTATTTGAAATTCAGACTTTGTCAAAACTGCTAACTGTCTTCTTATAACATAACATGGTGATGGAAAACAGACAATTAGAGGAGTTTAATAAAAGGCAATTGTCTGGAAAAGAAACAAAATGTTTTACTGAAGACATTCTTATTACTATTAAAACAATATAAAGTGGAGTTAATTTCTCCGAGATACTGCAAAACATTCTTTAAGTCCATTACATAGTAATGCTGTATGTAAGGGATAAAGACATAGGGCCGGATTCACGATGGCTTGCACGTAGTCTAAGAGTACAGTAAGACTCCATGCAGCCATCATGTCCGATGAGCGATCCAGGAACAGCCTGCAGGGGCGTGCAAGAGAGCTCCTAAAATGGCTCTTACACGGACAGGGCCGGGTCATGCAAATTACCTCAATTGCAGCCGAAAGGCATGCAAATGAGGTAGAATTGTGATACAGGAAACCCGAACCTGTCCGAGTAAGAGCAGTGTTATTTTCAGAAATGTACTCAGTTGACAACTGAGTACCATTCTGCAAATAGAAAACGGAGCCGTGACAGCTCCAAATAAAGGTTGCATCCAGTAGAGGAAGCATGCCAATGGCCAAATATATGGCCATTGGCAATGTTTCCCGATGCAATATGAAAATAAAAATAAATATTTTTTTTCTCCGATTTCCGGTGTTTAAGCGTAGCGCAGCACCACGCAAACGGGCTGCGCTCTAAAAAAAATAAAAATAAAAATTTAAACCCACAAATGTGGATTTTATTTAAATTGTTAATTTACAATGCAAGGGAATGGCAGGCTGAAGACAACATGGCCACCGAGTAGAGGTTGCTAAGGGGGGAAGCACAGTCTAAGAGATGTAACCAAGCATTAGTAGGCAATCCTATGCAAAGGAGGGTTAGGATAGTGAATCGCAGGTTTACATAGCAAATGAGCACAGTCAGTGGAGTGTAGGAGTAGGATAAGGGGATTAACAGAGTAGAAGATAGGTGACATCACGAGTGGGGTATGTATGAAAGAAGGGAAGCTCATTGGAGCAGAGTGGCATGTGTCAGCTGTCATTTACACATCATTGAAAGAGGTGTGTCAACAGGTAGGCTAGGTAAAGGCAAGAAATGGAAGGTGTATGCCATGAATAACACCAAAGTCTCTTGCTGAGCATGTATGTGCGCGTGTGCATGCCTGTAAACCCAAGTAAGACAGTGTGTGCGCGTGAAGCATGAGTGTGTGCATTTAAGCCGGAGTAAGCATGTATAAGGCAGTTTAAAGTGTTGTACGCGCGTTTGCACTGGTGTGCGTGTGTTGTAACCCGAATAAGCAAGTTGTAGTCCATGTAAGCATGTGTGCTCGCGTGTGAGCTGCTGTGAGCGTGTTTGCGCTTGTGTGTGCAGTGCTGCCCCCCCGAGGAAACAGAAAGGAAATAGGAAGCACAACTAATAGTAGGAAGCTACCAGGGAGTACTAGCAGAGCTAGCAGGTGAAAACACTCAGAATCAGGCAATTACACAGGCAGTACACTAGCCCAGCCCAGCCTAGCACTTAAAACTCTACAAACAACAGTCCATTATGTTTCTCACAAGAGACACTGCAGTAAGCTAATAGAAGTGAAAACTGAAAAAGCTTTACTGAGACAAAGAAATGTTAGGGGATGCCATTGCTGTTATAAGGTGACATATGCAACATGCTGAGGGTGGTGACAATGGAAATGCTGCTGTACAACCCACAGTGAGGAGATGGAGAAGAGTGTACAGGCCCAGGGTAACCTACCAGGGGCTACATGAGCTGGAGATAGTGGAGCGCTATAGAGTGGACAGAGACCTCCTGCAGCAAATTGTTGAGCTGTGCAGGCCACGCCTCACACATAGAACCAACAGAGGGGAACCCATCCCAGTGGAAACCAAGGTATGTGTTGGCCTAAGCATATTAGCAACAGGTACCTTCCAGAGACCAACTGGTGATATGATGGGGATATCACAGGCATCAGCATCCAGGGTACTGCACCAGTTCCTGGCTGCTATGTCAGCACATGTCGGTGATCATGTATATTTCCCCAATTCCCATGAGGTATTGGCCAGTGATATGCATCTCTTCCAGCAAATAGCAGAATACCCTGAGGTAGTGGGTGCAATAGACTGCATGCACATATGCATCAAAGCACCAGCTGGCGAGCGGGATAGGGTCTACTTCAACCGTAAGGGCTTCCCCTCCATCAACTGCCAGGTTGTATGTGATGCCCAGGGCATAATACTGAATTTGTGTGCTGGCTGCCCTGGAAGCTACCATGATTCCCATATCTGGCATCTGACGCAGCTGTACCAGACATTTGCCAATGGGGACATCCCACATGGTCACCTAGTGGGGGATGCTGGCTATGCACTGGAGCCGTGGCTGATGACACCCATCAGAAACGCACACACACCTGAACAGGAATGCCATAATGAGGCAAAAACACGAAATGTAATCGAGTGTGTGTTTGGGCTGCTCAAGTCACGGTTCTGGTGCCTGGACACATCTGGTGGAGCCTTGCAGTACTCACCAACTACGTGTACCCAAATTATCATGGTATGTGCTATGCTACATAATATGATCCTGCGAAAACAGCTGCAGCAGGACCATCATAGGCCTGGGCCAAACAGCCCCCCCACCAATGCCAAGGTATTCACAGGCAGAGCGTGACTCGGAGGAGGAACAACCTGAGCCTGCCCCAGTAGGCAGAAGCAGGTGTGCCCAGTATGCTTTGGCCTTGGCAAAGAGGCAACGCATAGCACATACACTGGCTCAGTAGGAACTCTGGAAATGATACCTCTCTCTGATTCACACATATAGTAAAAGGGATGCCTAAGTTGACACTACCTGCTTTCAAACATGTACAGGGAGTGTAGTATGTGCATCCGACATAGGCAGCCCTGTAGCACCACCTGAGGCATGATTGCCATGTGTTGATCAATTTAAGGCAGTGCTAAACAGCATTTACCACCATGTAGTATATGCAAACAGAATTGCACACACCAACTAGTACAACTGTGGTCAATGTCGAGTAATATTGGGCAATGTTCAGCAAAGCTGGTGAATATACAGCAATGTCAGACAAGCCTGGTCTAAGTAGGGCATAGCTGAACAAAAGCCAACATGCTCATATTTGCTTAACTGGCCCTTAAGCAGTCTGGTCTGCTCAGTATGAAAATATAAAGCAGTGATGGGCCTCGAACCCAGGATACTGTGCACTATAGTTAAAGTACTGAACCACTAAACCATGACAGTATTGCAGTGGTCAGCCAGTATGAAGGAATGTTGATAAGTCTATGCAAAGTATCTCATGGAAACCCTGCAGGCACAGCATAATCCCTGTTGAGTTATGACACAAAGGTGAGTCCTGCAGTAAGAACAGAACTTGACTTCCAACACACACAGTATAAATGTTAATATTGGTCATGTTCACACACATCCACAAATGTAGTGGACTTCAGATCGTAACATACTGAAAGGTCACACTGGGCATGCTCACACACTTGAATAAATGAGACATATGTCAGGCAACAAAACATGGAAAGCCTGAACTGGGCATGCTCACACACTTAGGCCATGTCTGAGTACAGCAGTGGGCCACACATATCTGGCAGTTGCATGTGTTAATCCAGGAACCTCTCACTATCCAGCAATCCACCCTGTGCACACAGTTACATGACAACAGACACATATATAATACAGTGGAACCCTGTCATGATCAAACATGTTCTGCAGATACCCAAGTTGTTCATAGAAACTGGGAAAGCAAAGACGATAAAGACCTGCAAACAGTATCAGCAATAAATATTGTGCATCCCGAACATAAGCATAGGTTCAGAGGTCGATACTAGGCTATCTGCCCTAGGGCATGTACAAGCCTAGCCAGAGTGTGTTTGGCTTCTGCAACCCTGTCAGATTACTACACTGTCCTAGTGAATAGTAGGTCACACAAGATAGCCCATGTACATTTAGGCTAGTGTGCCTCTGTCTAGCAGGGACACAGAAGATATACACAACGATATCACACCAAAAAAGTTTATTACATAAAGCTTTCAGGTCTACACCCTTCATCAGTATAAAATAACTGCAGTATTACAACATTTAAATAGGATAAACCTTACAGTCACATGCTTCAGCCCATCCCTCAACCCAACCAAACAATTAACTCTTAAAGGAATAACTAATCTTAGCACATTTCATAAAACATTTTCATGAAGCTTTATGTAATAAACTTTTTTGGTGTGATATCGTTGTGTATTGCTTATACTTTTGGCAGTAGCACCATTGTTGTTTTGGACACAGAAGATATCCCAGGGGTAAACATATGATCACCCATACAGCCATCAAGATGTCCCCTGTAGGTGGTCAGTGGGTGACTCTGCCTATGTGAAACAGTGATCACAATCCAGAGTGAGTGGAGGCCGTGGGATAAGAATCTGTCCCTCCAGCATGTCCTATTAACATCTGTGCTGAGGTATATGTCCCTGGAGTGTGTAGCTACAAGGGAGTCGGATATCCTGAGGTGGAGCATGTCCAGTAATTCTGGGTTGGGTATTACTGTAAACAACAGGCACACATCATATTCGAGTAGATGGTAAGCGACTGAGTAGAGCTAGAGTTACTGCATCCGAACTGTGTAGGTCATCCATGTGAGTCCCTACATTTGCTTGGTGAGGAACTTCTGTGGCCAGTACAGTTGCTGCAGGTGTTGGGTAAGGTACACCCCAAAGGTGGCATTGTAACCAGGCATGGCTGTGATGAGTATAGGGGCACAATGACCTCACTCGATATAGATCTGAAACCATATGGGATAAGGTGGCTTATATAGAAGGTCTGTCCAACCACTTTGGCAACATGAATGTCAAAGGCGACAGTACAAACAAGTCATGTCCCCAATCACCTAACAACTCCTACCGTATGTAATGGAGTACTACCTATGTGGTAATGTGTGGGCATGTTGTTATTCCCAAAGGGGATGACTATGCAACTAATGGCATTTAGCTGTAGGCCATGGCTCAGGCACCAGTCATCCATCTCTGTGAGACCCTGTTGGAGTATGCATGTGGCAGCTGGAGAGTTGATCATGGCACCCAGTTTGCAGTCAAGTGCGAACATGGTCAGCCATATTCCCCCTGTGGTAGCCTGTATGTCAGACAAATATATACTGAACAAGAGAGGTCCCAGGACCGAGCCGTGTGGGATGCCACGTGTAACTGGTGTATAGTCGGACATGGCACCTGCAATTCTGACCATGTGTGTGCTATCCCTGATCCAGGTAGCAATCCATCATGTGAGATATGTGTCCATATCGATGCTGGTGAGCCTATGCATAATGGCCCAGTGGGTTATTGTGTGGAAGGGTTTTGCAAGGTTCAGGTAGGCTGCGTGTACAACTGTCCCTATGTCGATGGACCTGTTAACTGTCTAAAGAATACAAACATGTTCAAGAGGCAAGATCTGCCCACAACAACGCTGAAATGTGTAGGACACAGTGTCTGTAGGTTCCCGATGTCTATGTGTAAGAGTCCCATAACAATATGCTCCATAGCTTTGCAGAACAGGCTAGTTAGGCTTATAGGGCAATATTGCCTGTGGTCCGTTGTGGCACCAACTCTGTGTAGTGGGACCACTGTTGCTGTACGCCATTCCGTGGGTACATATCCTGTAGTAACTCCAATATTGCACAGTGATGTAATGTGAGGGTTACGTCTGTCATGAAGCTTGTGTAAGATGCAGGCCGGGACACCATCTGGTCCCATTGATGGTGTAATGTATGCTTTGGGGAGGGCAGCACTCACCTGTTACTGTGTGATGTCAGGGAGGTTACACTCTGTTGGGATGGATAGTTGCTCCCTAGGGGGGATGGGGGGGAGACATCTGCACTCAACCTGTTTGCCAGGATGTTGGCTATGCCAGTGGGTTCAGGGTAAGTTTAGTCAGTATGCAGTAACTCACAGCATATCGGTGAGTGTCCAACCAGGTTCCTGACATAACTGAAGAAAGCCTTGTGATAGTCCTACGTGTCTGGTGCAATTGTCCGTGAGAAGCAGCCCTTAGATAAGTACATGAGTGATCGTAGCTGTCTGCTAGTACAGATCACAGATGCTTTCCCCATCTGTGATTGTGCTCTATCATGTAGTAGCTTCCTCCTGACATTGTACAGCTTATTTATGGCTGGGGTCTACCAGACAGGTCCCCTGTCATTGGAGGAGTGAGTCCTGTTGTTATTTGGGATAGCACAATCCATGCAGTCCACTAGGTGTCCATAGAATGTGTATGTAAAGGATTTAGCAGTTGGAGCCATATTTGCCACTGTCTCAGGGTCTCTGAAGGATACCACCTTGCTTTGGTGAAGTGAGACGTTGGCTCATGAGAAGTTCACCAAGATTACCCAGGATGGGTGTGTGGAGTGTATATGTAAGTTCAGTGAGATATATGTATGTTTTGACTTTACCAATGAGGGGTATATCGCTGGTGTGGAACATAGAGTCCCCATGTTGGTGATGATCAGGTCCAATATGTATTCCCCCTTGTGGCTGTGGTGACTGGTTGAGCCATAGCATATGAATTTACAAATTGTAGCGACTGTAGGGCGAGGG
Source organism: Protopterus annectens (assembly GCF_019279795.1). Lineage (NCBI taxonomy): Eukaryota > Metazoa > Chordata > Ceratodontiformes > Protopteridae > Protopterus > Protopterus annectens. The sequence continues at coordinate 709,244,667 of NC_056734.1, forward strand.
TTTTGGGGCTTGAGTAGTATCCCCAGTCAATATTTGTGTATCTGAAGTCACCCAATATAATGGTGTTTGTGGAGACCTTCATATTCTCCACTGTTCCCAGGAAAGCCGAGTGTTGTTCCTGAGTATGGGAGGGTGGTCTGTAGCAGGCAACAAACTGAAAGGCAGTTTTGCACAATGGTAGTTGTATATGTATGGTTTGTGATGCTTAGTGCAGTGCTACTAACCCGGAGCTGTGTGTATCTGTGATGTATATTGATACTCCCCCTAGTTGTGTTGTCCGTTCCAAGTCCGGTGGTCAGAAAGAATGGTATGAAACATAACCTGGTAGTGCTGGTGTGCATATGTGAGCCTGAACTTGGTGTCTGTTAGTGCACTGATATCGCTATCCTCCATACTGAGTAGAGTCCTGAGTGGCCGCAATATCAGGGTAACACATCTGGTGTTGAGCAGCATTACCCTTAGTGTCATTTAACCTGTAATGTCTATGGAGGTGGGTTTGTCTTTTGAGCCCTGCTCAACAAATGCACTATGGTGGTAGCAAGAGCCGTAGTCAGCATTTGAAGGTCCAAGGGTGACAGGTGCAAGCTGCCCATAGTGAAGCTACGTGGCATGTCGAGCATGTCACCACAGGCTGACAGACACTGTATCCCCTATGAATGACACCAATTAGTTAGCCAACTGTTAAACGTGATATGTTTGTCTGTATACTGTAATATCATACTTGGTGGGTGTAAGATGCTAGACAAGGTTAGGGTCGTACTGGCCTGAGCTACATGATCACAGTGTTCCTCCATGTACCATGTCATGTGGTCCAGGGAGTAACGTCTGAGGTTTTACGCACCAGCATGGACAATGATGGTGCCAGTCCTGTACTTGCTTTGGAGTGACCTGACTGCATGTGTTATGTGGCAGATCCTGGCACCCGACAGACAGCACAAAGGGACTATTCCCTTGTATGGGCTGGTGAGTGTTACGTCAGTGTGTCTGACAGTAAGTTTCACCTATCACAAGTGTATTAGGTGTGTTGTGTAGCCTGAAGGGCAGTGACTGTGTGGCACACTGACATTGTAAACTATGTGAGATTTGGGTATTGTAGTGGGGTAGCAGTTGTGTGTGTGCCTGCTGTGGAGGTCTCTGCTGCTTAGGCAGAGTTCATTTACAGCATCCGAGTATGTGTATGTGTGATAATGTGGTTTGAGTGCTGTCGCCAGAGTATATGTGAGACTGATATGTGGTGTGTGTGGTTACCTTGACCACCTGATAGACTGTACCAGTCATGGGTCGAGAGAGTTCAGCACCCTGTATGTCTCTATAGGTGCATCTCACACATATATCTGAGTTTGTTTGGAGGAGGAGAGTGTTGTCTGTGTACATGAGGCAGATGTGAGAGTGTGTCTATATCACAATATTCACCAGCTGGACTGGAGAGTACACACGAAGCCGACCCCTGGACATGCTGGGATATCATGATGACATACTCTGTAGCCAGATCACAAAGGATCAGTATGGTGTTAAGTGTGTAAAAGAGTATAACAGGGATTAGTGCTCAGGTTCGTTGGTGTTCTGTAAAGAGTAGCTGAGAAGGAGTCTAGACTGAATCATGACACCTCCGACAGCTATGTCATATATAGCAATGTACACACATATATGTCATGAGTCAGGGCCAACTGTACCTGACTGACAATGCTGACATCCTGTCAGACAGGCCCATATATACATACCCACCTCCCACTGACGATAGTACATATCATCATACCAGGAGATATCACATGTAGAATGGATGAACAGCTACCCCCAATGCCAAAAGCATGGCATCAAGTGGACTACATTGATTCCCAATATGTGTCATGCATAAACTACAGAAGAAACAGATCCTGCATCTGAACAGTCAGCTGAGCCTCCCCCCCTACACAGGATGTGGAACCGTTGAATGTGTTACAGCAACATATGGCATTCCACACAAGTGTTGGTGCACAACACACCATGGGAAGTACAGTCCAATAAGCTTATGAAGTCTGATCTGCAAGTCCATGGAGCCCATCATGGTTGAAGTCAAAACCGAGCTATTGGAAGCTGACATACACACAACCTTACTAACTGTGGTATGTTCATGTGCGGATCATGATTCCCAAACATGCTAGACTGTTTGCAAGGCAGCCACCCAGGGCATACATCACTGAACACAGCTACACATGTCTCAAATACAATTTGAATAGCCCTTTATCAACATCCCAGACACATGTAGTACCCACAAAACCAACAAGCTGTGCATAAATATGTGTTGACATATGAAGGAATGTCAATGTGTCCACAGATAGATCACACAAGGTAAGGATTATGAGTTCCTGTTCAAGCTGTTGACACCTGACGACCCACATGGACCATTCCTGGAATGGCATAAAACAAAGTGTACACACATTACCATGTCCAGTCTGATGATGTTACCATCCTAGAAATACAGCAGGAGAAGGGAAACCACCCAGTAAAGCAAACAGTGCACCGTGCTAATGCGTCTCTCTCTAGTATCATAACACAGTTAGGTAGGGTTTTGAATCCTGCAAACGCTGACTGTGTGTGTGTGGGGGGTGTGTGTATGTGTGCAATTGTCTTTGAAAGGAGTGCCCTTTTTGGAGATTGGGAAAACACACTAAAAGATGTACATTCCTCTTTGGAAGGACTGATGATGTCACCACCCTATAAATACAGCAGGAGAAGGGAAACCACCCAATAAAGCAAATAGCATGCTGTACTAATGCATCTCTCACTAGTATCATAACATAGTTAAGTAGGGGTTTTAATCCTGCAAATGCCGACTGTGTATGTGTGCAATTGTCTTTGAAAAGAGTGCCCTTTTTGGAGACTGGGAAAACACACTAAAAGATGTACATTCCTCTTTGGAAAGACTGATGACATCACCACCCTATAAATACAGCAGGAGAAGAGAAACCACCCAGTAAAGCAAATAGCATGCCATGCTAATGCGTCTCTCACTAGTATCGTAACATAGGTAGGTAGGGGTTTGAATCCTGCAAACGCTGAATGTGTGTGTGTGGGGGGGTGTATGTGTGCAATTGTCTTTGAAAGGAGTGCCCTTTTTGGAGACTGGGAAAACACACTAAAAGATGTACATTCCTCTTTGGAAAGACTGCTAATGTCACCACCCTATAAATACAGCAGGAGAAGGAAAACCACCCAATAAAGCAAATAGCGCACCATGCTAATGCGTTTCTCACTAGTACTATAACATAGGTAGGAAGGGGTTTGAATCCTGTAAACACTGACTGTGTGTGTCAATGCGGTGTGAGTTTTGCTTTTACTATGGTATGACATATTATGATTACAACAGTAAGTGCATTGTACACATCAGGTATCTGCGTGGCAAATATATATGTGTACATGTACCCTCAATCAGTACATAGGTGTGAAGCCTGCATACTACATTAATACATTTGTTGCCATTGACAGATTATGCCGCTGCTTCTCAGATCGTAGGTCACATATGTATGTATGTGACAGGGCCGCCCACTGTCGTGATCCATAGCCAAGGTCATCTGTGCCACACACACCCATGACAGTTACTTAAGAGTAGTGTGAGTGAGGGTATATGCCTGGGGTATATGTCAGACATGTTCATGCACAGCAATGACTGCCAATAATGGACAGTCTTTATAGGTGTACAACTGCCTTGTGGATATGCATCCAGGCCTCTAACGTCTCATGTGATACACCTTGGGACTCCACAATACCTATGGATATGTAGATACCAAGGGACACATGACATAACATGAGGCTGTATGTACACATTGGTATCCATCATACATGTTGAGGGCTACCACCTATGTGGTACTGAAGGGATAGTAAGTATAGTACATGTGGATGACTATGCCATAGTTGGCTTACTGATATACAGCATGTATCAGATGACAGGTATCTGTCTGTATGATACCCTTGTGTAGGATATGCATCCCATCCAGGGAATGGATTGTAAGCCAATGCATGCATTTACACAGTTGGATGGACACATCCCTAGTGTGTTTGCATGTACCTAAGGGGACTATATGCCAAACAGGTGTGGTCACAGGAACGGGTGGCAGTCATTACCACTGGTTAGTATTATAGTGTAGCACCAGAAGGATCCAACTGTTACTGAGTTCCCTACGACTGTGTGTCATTTGTCAGGACATCATCCAATGCTTGCTTATACTCATGCTGTTGAGGTTGTGTATACTACCAGACCGCAAATCATTGACAGATACTAACAGCATCACCCACAGCATTGTGTCAACCCATGTCATACACACATGTCTACCCATGTTAGTACATAACTGTAGTAGAATGCATACTGGCCATTGAAAGATACTATGAGATGTTAACAATGTGTACAACAGGGTATGCCACACGTCCCATGTGTCCACTATGCACGTACATGCAGACAGTGCGCACCCACCATGTTCACAGCTGTACACTTGCTAATCTTCACTCATCACACACATACTGTCACTAAAACATGCTGGCAACACATTACACTTCAGCCAAGTGGCACATGGGTGGACAATACATACTCAGACCTAACAGTGGTGTAAACAATGCAACATTGACAATCAGAGCTTTGATGCATAATGTCTGCTAAGATATACCTACAAGGATGTCATTACACTTTCCTGTTGACAACTTGCTAATATTGCTACACTGCTATAGTGTCACCCTGTGCATCAGCACCATGTTAGCCTGCTCCTCCATCAATGTTACAGATGACAGGAGGCGACACAAGTATCATCATATGCAAAGGGTGTTTTGTTGTTTGCCAGAGCCTGACATTGACCCATCCAATCGACATGTCTGTGTGTGTGTGTGTGTGTGTGTGTGTGTGTGTGTGTGTGTGTGTGTGTGTGTGTGTGTGTGTGTGTGTGTGTGTGTGTGTGAGGGACAACAGTATAGCATGGGCCAATGTTGATGTAATGCGTGTGTGTGTATGTGTGAGCCCTAGTTGTTTGGTTAATGTGTGTGTGTCTGCATGCACACAGCTCCACCATGTGGCTGCCATATACAGTAGTTTGTGGGACAGCCACAGACTGTACCTGCTAGGCTGTACAGATCACTGTCTCCGGCCACAGATACAGTATCTGTGCCTGGCAAGGGTGCTACGGACAGTATCGGGTACCAACCCTGGCTGGGTACTGTCCTCAGAGGCAGAGGTAGGATGACTGGACCCATGTCCCTGCTGGGACTGGCCAGAGCCACGTGCATGTGGTCTACTGGGATGGTCAATGGACAGGCCAGCCCCAGCATTGCTGGGGCTGGTACTGCCACTATGGGAGCGGCTGTGAACTGGGGGCCATCCGCAACCACTGCCAGCTGTTGCTGTTGCTGGCATGCGTCTGTGTCGACGTCGCAACCATCCCGCATGGTCCTGGCTCATGGTAGACATATTGTGGAGGGCATCTAATGTCCCCCCCCCAACGTCTATCAATGACCTCGGTGTAAGTCTGGATGGCACTGGCAAGGTCACGGATGCTGTCATTGATAGCGGTGTAATGTGCCCTCTGCACCCTAAGTCCCTGCCTGGTGTACCGTTCCATACGTACCTGAGCCTGCATTACAGCCCGGAACATACTGGACGTCGTAAGACCAGTGAGGGCACGCCTGCCAGGGGCAATATGACCAGTGGTGCTCCCCCGCGAACCCCTGGACCTCCACCTATGTGGTACCATTCCAGGAATACGGCTATGACTGCTGTGAGGGGATGCAAGTGCCATGGGTACCACACTCTCCTGGTCAATGCCAACTGTATGCTGTCCCTCGCCTATGGCCATTAGTGGTGAGGGATGTATTGACAGTATGAGTGTGCACATAGATGGGGTTGACCGCTGTGTACTGTCGATTGGCGGACCAACGACAGACCCTGTCAAACCTTCCTGTGCCAAAATACATTTCTCATCATCAGCACTATCCGTGGCAGTGGCTTCAGGTTCCCTGCTGCATTCGGCCACCCCTCAATCAGCAGCTGTGAGAGGAAGACAGGAAACACACTTTACGGTCTGCACATGAACACATGCACACATGCACACATGAACACATGCACACATGAACACATGAACACATGCACACATGCACACATGCACACATGAACACATGTACACATGTACACATGAACACTAATACACTCCTCACTACAGCACATACATGCACACACCAGCAATCCAACACATACTCTATAGTGGGTGAAGGTGGGTGTCAGTATCACAAGGTAAACAGTCACCACACGTGTCAGCATGCAGAATATGTGTTGCACAAGACCATACAGTGCAAGTGTAGACGCCCTAATTTAATGGCAGTATACATGGCTTTGATGCAACTGTGTAGTTGTTCAGTGATTGGTTACACCCTGGAACACAATGTGTACATGGACACAACATTGCTGTACAGGTATTATCAGCTCTACAATGCCCTGTGCACCATCACTCACAAGTATACATGCCATGGCTGCATGTGTTATCTGTGTGACACATAGATATCCATGTCTGAGTACAGTGTCTGTGTCCATAGCAGATAATAGTGGGCACGGGTGTAGCACATGCATGCTATATACACACACGGGATGAGTGGTGCATGTTGACGTGAAGTTATCCCAATGCTCGACATGGCCAGTGTACAGTGGTTATGGTGAGTGTGGGACATATTGCAGATATGTCGGTGCCAGACATGGCATAGCATGCTACACGACTGCAACATTAAACACCACACATACCCAATGTGTATCAAGTGACCTATACACCCACTAGCATTCCAGGACATATATGTGACACTTTGTTTGGATGGTGACTACTGTGCATATTGTGTATAATGGCATATGTAACCACACACACAACATGCTATGCATATTGTGTATAGGTGCATATGTTTGCACACACAACATTGAGGTGCAAAGCAATGACTGCTATGACTAGTACTGTAAGTACCCTGTGCCATCATCAACATGCATCCTGTGGTCACTCACAGCTACTAATGTGTGCAAGACCACCGCCTAGCATGCTGTACCTGAACTGCAGTGCTGTGGCTACATTCACAATTACACAGACATGTTGTACATGGGTGTGTGAGGTGCCCAATAGGGAGCATTGCCTAACATGACTGTGTTATGTGTTGCAGAGTGTTGCACAGACCCATGATAGGCCTCTACCCCTGAGGTACATCATGTGTGTGTGCATGACATGTGGGATACTGATGTGTGACCTTACAGCGGGTGTGTGGTAATGCCAAATGTAGCATGTTTCGTGTACTGCGTATGATAAACATGGTCTGTTGTGTACAGCTGTAGCAACTATGCATATCCAAGGTGCAGTACAGTGTTGCCACAATTGTGTCTGCTGCACTGTGCATTGTATGTGATTGAGGCGGCTACTGACTTTACTGAGATGATTAATGTCTCACAGCAAACATGGACAGCATGCATTATGCGTAGGTGTGTTACGTGTACATGGCCTACACCTCACCTATGACATGCACATTTCATTACCAATATTAAAGTGTTAACACACTCACCAGCATGTATCGTCTGCCCTGCTGTCACACTAGAGGGACCTACAAGAATATGACACAGTTTGTCAGTGGCCACAACTGTGGCATTGCTACCGTGAGTGTGCTAATCTACAGTGGAACAACAGTCAATAGTCACAGGTGTGGAGATACTATTCAAAATATCAGTATTGCACACGAGAGGCAGCACAACTGCTAAACACACAGTACACATCTCACATAGCATATTCTAACAATACATGTAACGGTAGTCTACAGCTAGGGCATATTACCTGCATGCTCCATGTTGTCCTGCTGGGTGGCTCTGGCCTCCATGATGACACATGTGTGATGCTGTTGCTGCTGTAGGCCAGGAGCCACCACACTTAGGAGCAGCTCCTCCACTCTGGTGAGGGGGGGATGTATGGGCACCCCACCACCTGTGGCAAGCTGTTGCCTATGGATATCAGACGCACACCACCGGACATGTCTAATTAAATCACTGCAGTGATGGTGTACTTGCTCATATGTCCGGTTATGCATACCTATGTCATTTACCTGGCAAACAAGATCTTACCAGAGTGCAGTACACTCATGCTGGTGCTGGTTGGCCCTGGAAAAAAGCAGGTTATAGTATTGCACCAGGCTGGCCTGTATTTCCTGCTCCTCTGCAGCTATATACACCGGATTGCGTTGATGAGCCATAACCCTGGAAGACAATTAAACAATATGTGTGAGTAAGTCATGTGGCACACTTAACATTATGAAGTACAGATATCACTTAACTGCCATATATAGCATCTGTCTGTCTATCAGAGGATACATGCATTCAATACCACATATCAGTGCTCAGCCCACAACTGTCTGACAGTGCCTGCCACACTCCATACAACAAACCAGTATACAGCAGTACTCGGCACACTGTTTTGGATACAATGCACAACCTCGCACCGGGGGTATATATCAAGCTAATGCATGAAGAAATATGTCATCCAATGCAGTAAATGTAATGTACATTTACAGTATTAACAGTAATCCACCCTAGCCTTTGATGCCATACCCCTACCTAACATATGTGCATGGTTGTTAATATAGCTGGCATACTGCTGTAACAGAGTATACATGTTGCTAGGTACACACACATACCCTGTAACACACATGTGATTGCGGGCATGGTACAGACATCATTACTCACACATTAGACATACATACAACACACAAATGTATGCCAACACAGATGAGCATTACCTGTGTACCTTATAGTACTGTGTGCCCCTACTTACAGATACCTATGCCTGAGGTATGTAATCTGTGCAGACTACAGGAAACACCAAGACAGTGTTACCAGGGAATGTGAACATACACCATACTGTGGTGTTTAGGCCTACAGCTTCAGGTAGTACAACAGTTCATATGTGAGCTGGATTCACCAGCGGTACCACTTACTGAGCATACATGTATTGCTTCAGCCTACAATGGGACACCACAGTCATACACAAGGAACTACGTCACAACATATGCCATCCTACTATGTCTGCATCCCAATAACTGGCACATCTTTCTCTGGCCTCACTCCTAGGACACAAACTACCATGACAGACACAACCTCACACTAAGCTATCACACCTTTACAGACCTTGCACACAGTCAGTGTCACACTCATTCCACCTCACATAGCAGGTACTGCACTGAGTACATGTGTGTGTGCATTGTGTCATAGTTAGGTAATACGCTATTGGCCCTGGGCCTAGAGAAGCCTAGCCATATGCTACCCTGCCCTTTGACACACATGTAATGTGATTTCACTTGCTCCTATCAAACAGATACACAGAGGTGACTCCCAGGGCATATTACCTATCTCCATAACATTCATCAGGGGTATGTATGACATCTACTAATGAGGAGCCTTGTTTGTTAATGCTGGGTGGTTTAGTCCAGAGTATGGCATATTTGTGTATAGGAACCTGTACCTCCAGCATGTGCTGTTTACTGCGGTAACAAGGATTAGGGCCCTAGGTCATGTAGCTCGGAGGGATTGTGAGGTGTTGTCATGGTGGTTGGCCAACTGCTATGGGTGTGACATACCTCTGTATGTCCAGTAGTGGTAACCTCTGGGTAGGCAGTATGCAATGCACTCTAGCTGTGGTTTTGTGAGTCAGTCTGCATAGGGCATGTGTTTGAGGGCAGTATCACTCTTTGTTAGGTATGTCTGTGGCCTTTCCACTTGCTGTAGTTGTCATGTGAGGTACCTACCACTTGGGGCATTGTGAGGAGTAGAGGGGTACACTGACCTGTATTTCCCTAGATGACACACCTTTTGTGATGACACGTACCATGTAGAGAGATTACAAGACTAGTGTGGCACTGTGATTATCAAAGGGGAGCCTACTGTCCACCTGTGTCCCATGTTCCCTTCTGACACCTTCAGTGTTAGGCAGGCTAACACCTATGTGGTAGTTACTGCGTAAAGTGTTTTGGAATGGGGTATGGCACTGCAGTATCAACACTGGTATTCAGTCCATGCCTTGGTCAACAGGCACCTGCTGCAGTACATATGACCCCGTGTCTCTCTCTCTCTCTCTCTATATATATATATATATATATATATATACATACATATCTATACATATCTATATATATATATCCATATATATCCATATATCCATATATATCCATATATATATCTATATTTATCCATATATATCCATATATATCTATATATTTATCCATATATATATATATCTATATATATATCTAAATATATCTATATCTATCTATATATGTAGATATGTATATATGTATATATATCTATATATAGATCTATATACCTATAATTCTATATATCTATAATTCTATATATCTATATATAGCTATATATGTATATGTATACATATATATATATATATATATATATATATATATATATATATATATATATATATATATATATATATATATATACACATCTATACATATAGATATATACACACACACACACACACACACATATATATATATATATATATCTATATATATATATACACACACACACACACACACACACACACACATACATCTAAACATACATTGCTGTACATATAGCTGCACATATAGGCACATATACTGCCCACCTTTCATGGATAGGGATGTCAATTATGCAACCGTTGTGAGACATCCGGTTATGTAATACTATTGCACAATGTTGTGCAGAATGCATTCTGCTGTCCTCAGGCTGTATAGCTGTAGCAGGCCTCACTACCTGTAGCTCAGTCCCACAGCATATAATCACCACATGACATATACCGGCACTGCTTGCTGTCTGCAATGCCACACACTACAACCTACATACATATGTGCACATAGCAGCCTTCAACAACATACATATGTCCAGCCTTCACTAACAGTTGCAGTATGTCCCTTGCCCTATGCAAATGTGCATGTACATATAGATACGGACTGCAGCCACATATGGATGGTTCACGGTATGTAGAGTACCCTTCAGACACATCATTTGGATGTCAGCAAATACATATCTGTTACATACCTTACCTTTGTATTCCTCACCTCCGTCTGTTGTAGGTGTTGATTGTTCTTATGTTTGTTGTTTGTTTTTGGTTGTTTTTTTTTTTTTTTTGGATTTGGTTTCCTCTGTATGTTGGTCTTTCTTTTCAGTGTCTGTCTAGTACTGCCTGTTTGTATCCGTCTGTCTGTCTGTCTCTGTCTGTCTCTCTCGCTCGCACTCTCAGTCTCTCTCTCCCAGTTGGTGCAATGATATTATTGCATGTGTGGGCAGCAGATACAGGCTGCTTTTCTAGGTATCTGCACATGTGCATGTGATGGCCTCTGCACCAATTGGTGCCCACCATTTAGTAATTGCATGCAGCCTGCTGTGTGGTAATTGCAGTTCTCACTGTGATTTCAGGACACTGGTATAAAATGATAGGTTAGGTAGGCATAGCCCTTTCAGCTTTGCAAGGTGGAGACCATGCTTGTTTGCTGTGGACACTGTTGTATCAATCAGAAGGTTGGTATATGTCTCATATCTGAAGCTGGGTTGTAACCAGTGAAATGCATGTTGTACTGAAACCTGACTGTTGCTTCTTCCAGTACACTCTTCTCAGTGTGAAGGTTTACTCACACCTCCTAATGCTAACACTGGATACATGGGAGTATGTACTTACTTTTCCAATTAGAGAATTAACTGGCATACAACAGTAGTTATTGCAATGTATTCCTATGGCTTTCCTATTTTCCCTTTAAATTCACTCATTGTAATGAATGTTATATTTCTTTCAGCACCAAGTTATTTTATATCTGCTCTGGTGTAGTGGTACTTCATACAGACTGGTGAGTCCGAGGTCCCGGGTTTGAGACTGACAAGGTTTTTTATTTTGCTGCTGAGCAGTGCAAGGGCCTTGTCATGCAGAGTGACTAAGGCACTTTTAAGCAGTTGTAAGTGGGTTTGCGCGGGTTTGACAACGCTTAGCGATGCTAAGCTAAGCTTAGCTTAGCTTATTTTATTTTAGCAATACTAAGCCAAGCTTGGCTTAGCTTATCATATCTTAGCAATGCTAAGCTAAGCGCACACATGCGCACACTGGTGCAAACCCGCTTACTGCTGTTTACAAGTGCTCACTCCCGCTAACTCCTGCACTCATTTCTTTGACAGAAAAGTAAATGGGGAGATAGGAATGTGGTGATAAAGGGTGCACAAAGAGGGGAAGACAGCAGGGAAACCAGCTCGGGATGTACAGGATGGATGTGGAGAGGGTCCATAGCTGCTCATTTCTTTACCAGCAACAGCTGTGCATATGCAATACATTAGGACGGATATTTGAAACCTTCCACCCCTGAGAGAGGGGTGAGGACAACAAAGTGTGTTGTACTACCAATTCTGAATATCAGGCACATGCACTGTTTGTGAACTGCTACACTGTCATTAGTACGTTACTCACTTCTGAACAGTTTGTGGTTTGTTTGTGTTGACATTAGCACAGTCTGCTCAGGACAACTGGACATATTTCGCTACTGTGTATGCCTACCTACACCCTTGGTTGTGCCTGACTACACAGGTATATAGTACCTTTGGGTAGGGGTGCAGAAGTGCAGAGTGCATTATTTATTATCGTGTGATGTTTATCTTACTGAACATGCAGAGTTGCTGTGTACCTGTAAGTCTATGAAGGCTAGTAGTCTGTCTGAGTAGCTCCCACCTGTGGACATATCCGGATGGTAGACAGAGGTCAGCCTAGTATTCTTTGACTGTGCACCACAGCAGTCTTTTCAGCATCTGAACAATGGCATTGTCACAGGTGGTTGCTAGCAGTACATGGCTACATCCTTTGATATTTCTGTGTTGTACTTCTACATAAGGGCATGCTTGTGGGATTCATTCTACAGCTATTTGCAGAGTGTGTAATAGCAGACAAGCTGATATGCCTGTGTGTTTCTGACTCTTCCAGGCCTCAGATACACTTATGTATATATTTGAACAGCCTCAGGGAAAGGTGCATATAACTGGGATACACCTGTGATATATTTCAGACATTTTGCAGTTCAGACTTTGGGGGATTCAGAGCATATGTATTACTACACCTTTTCTGATGTGCAAGCAGTGTCTACTCTCACTTATTGACATTTGTCATTAAGTGAGATTCCACACCTTTCTGCCTACTGTTAGTACATTTCACAGGGAGTCAGAGGGGTACAGCTAACATTTGTTTACAAATCAGGGTCATCACTGTAGAGCAGTCACTGTTGGGAGGTCTGGCCTGTGACCTATGCAAATATGCCAGTGTTTATCCTGCTCTGATACTGTGTGGGGTTTGTACGGTGCTACTGTGACCTTATTCCCTACTAGCATGGCTGATTCTCTTTTCACAGTCATGTCATGCAATTCCACAACTCCTGCTGGTTAAGGCCTACAGAACAAGATTTGTGTTATGCCATTCCAATTTTCCCTTTACATTCTCTCATGTTAATGCATGATATATTGCTGTCAGCACTAAGTTATTGTATATCTGCTGTGGTGTAGTGGTACTTCATGCAGACTGGTGAGTCCAAGGTCCCGGGTTCAAGACTGACAAGGGTATTTTATTTTGCTGCTGAGCAGTACAAGGGCCTTGTCATACAGAGTGACTAAGGCACTTTTAAGCAGTTGTAGGCAGGTTTGCGCAGGTTTGCGTGACGCTTAGCAATGCTTAGCTAAGCGCACACAAGCTCACACTCGCGCACCCCCGCTAACTACTTCTTAAAAGTGCTTACTCCCACTAACACCCACGCTAAAAAGGGGGCACAAAGTGGGAAAGACAGTAGGGAAACCAGCTCGGGATGTGCAGGATGGGTGTAGGGAAGGTTCATAGCTGCCCATTTCTTTACCAGCAACAGCTGTGCATATGCATGAAATTTGGTGTGAAATTTTAAACCTTCCACACCTGAGAGAGGGGTGAGGACAGCAAAATATGTTGTACTGCCAATTAGAATTATCAGTTTACATGTCCAGCGGACATGTGTGCGAATTGGGCAGCTATGTATGGGGCGTAATTTTTTTGTGGGAACAGATTCACCTAAAAAAAAAATAAAAAAAAGGGCAGAGTGGAATGTGAGGTAGAGGATGTAGGTATATTTGGGGAGGTAGGTTGGGGAGGTAAACAGACAAGACAAACAAGATGCATACAGGGGCGGAGTTTGACACATGGGGTGGGTGAATACAATTGACGGGGAAGGTTGTTTGGAAATCGCAAGCCCATGAGCCCACAGATGGTAACAGTGGGACTGAGATCCCCACCCATAGGCAGTCACCACTGCACCTTCACAGCCTCAAGGGTGGCTGTGCTGGGGGCTGAGTAGGCAGGCAGGCTCACCCGAGAGACGCACCACTCTCGCCTTTGAAGGGTGACAGGTGGCCCTTCTCCACCCAGGCTTGCACGGGGGGGGACGAGCCCCATCCCCTGCAGCGCTTCCACCCGAAGGTGGCACAGGACCAACGGAGGAGTGGAGCCCAGGCTGGACACCGGAGCTGCTGGTGCCAGGTGCACTTGCCAACTGAGGAGGGACAGGTGGGTCCGCTGGGACCGGCCTACCCATACGTTCTGTGATTAGGTGTGTTTAATTACAACATAAACAACAGCATTCCAGATTAGTTGTAACAGCATGCAGTAATATTCCCAATAACCCAACACACCAAGGTTCCAACAGTTGAACAGCAAGCATAACACATGCATATATTGAACGACAGTGGATATTCCAACAGCATGCATGGATGTTTGGTAGCAACAGGCCACCATTAACGTGGTGTTTGAACAGGGCACATGCATCAACATCAATGTAAATATTTATAAAATAATAAGACATATGTCCCAACAAATATTTAAGGTTACACATACCCATTGAGGTGTGGAATTGCATGGTTTATGCACCTATGGTAGGGTGTAGAAAAAAAAATTGGTTAACATCTTATAATGACCTTTTACTCTACACTACATTCCCAGTGACTGCAAGTCTATATCCCCTACCTGTATTATTACACTTGCCACCATACATTAGGTTGTGTCATGGGTTTGGCTAGTTCAATATATGCCTGACCTATATCTGACATACTAACTGTCCAGGATGCAGATGTTACTGCTACATATTTCTTGTTTGCATTTATATTTCTTTATCTACATATCTGTGATGTTTTCACATGACAGTTTCACTTCGATTTGTACAGAACCCTGCATTTCTTAACACACACTCACATTTCTGGTGAATAATTACATGCTACATGTGTGCCAGGTTTACTTATTCATGCCAGCCAGTAACTGACTATTGTGGACTGTATATATGTTTCACAGCTACTAGCACTTCCATCACCCACTTTATATGGGACTGCATAACTCTGGGTTGCCAGCACATTTTCAAACAGTACTGTTTGTATGATGCAAGGGTACAGCTACATTTCAGACTCTGTGACACAGACACACTCTGGGTTTTAGACCTTTATTAATGACATTGCACACTTTTCCACAGGCTCACTCCTTTATTTGTTTTAACGGTGTTTATGGCAGACATGTTCAAGACATATTATACCTTTATTAATAGGTTAGAACAATCTTTTTTCAGGCTCACTCACTTATGTTGTATGAAAGTGCCTGCAGAGATATTATTCCAGACATATGTTACCTTTCTTAATGGGTTACTACATTCTTTTTCTGCCTCTCTGACGTTTTTATCTGGCAGTACATGCAGAGGACTTATTCAGGCAATTATATGGCTGTTTTATTGGACTACAACACATTCTTTCATGCTCTCAAAAAATATTTTATATAACAATACATGCAGAACAATCACTAACCTGCCTGGTGGTGCAACCTTAGCAGCCTATCAACAAAGGCTTGCTGATTCGTAACACGGTCACCTGCAGCTGTAAAGTAAATTAAGGGATATTGAAACATATCTATCCATTCTACATACTCCATTATCAATTCTTACATACTGCATTCCATGGCTACATACTCAGTTGTGGGGCATCCTGCATCTCACGGGCCTCCTGTATCCACTGGTTCAGGTGGTCCTGCTTTCATCTCTTCAGGTCTGCATGGTGGTGACAGACCTGCTCATCAGTCCGGGGAACGCCTGTGGCACTGGTGAGGTCATGAGCTAACCAGTTCCAAGCCTCTGCCTTGTACTCCGTCCCTTGGAAATGGCCCTGTAAGAGTCTTGACTCGTGACGGTGGACAAGGAGCCAAACCATGTATTTGGACTCCTCGATGCCCCAACGTTGCGCTCGGAAGCGTAAACCCTCTCCTACACCTGCCATTCTGACTGCAAATGTGTGCTACAATCAGTTATGGTGAGTATTTCCGGATATGGGGCTTAAATATGCCGCATTTCCCACACTTTTTTGTGATTGGCCATTTTGTAAAATTTTTGGCTGACTGCAGACCTGCTTAGTAATGGTTAAACTACCATTCGTAAGTATATGAATGTTAATAGTGGCTGCTTCCCCTATGTTGTCATGGCTTAGTGGTTCTGTACTTTGATTATGATGCACAGGGTCCTGGGTTCGAACCTTGTCATTCCTTTATTTTAATACTGTCTAGACAGGCTAGGGGGTGCGGGTGCGTTTAAGCAACTTAGCTCTACGTTGCTCCCCGGTGCCCTGGTTGGCACGGCGTGCACCTCCGCGCAAATCGACTGCGCTGGGTAAAGTGCCATTT
This sequence comes from Protopterus annectens, assembly GCF_019279795.1. NCBI lineage: Eukaryota > Metazoa > Chordata > Ceratodontiformes > Protopteridae > Protopterus > Protopterus annectens. The sequence goes on from NC_056734.1 coordinate 709,261,382, forward strand.
AGCTATGGGCAACTATTTTGTGCTGGCTAAAGCGCTATTTCGCTATGGGCAACTATTTTGCACTGGGTAAAGTGCTATTTAGCAATGGGCAACTATTTTGCGCTGGGAAAAGCGCGAGTTACCCAGGGGCAAATATATTGCGCTGGGTGAAGCGCTGCTTAACTGCAGGCAATTTTATATTGGGATCCTTTAAAATATTTCTTTTATTCACTGATACACTGGCCATTTCACTGCTTTTTAGTTATGTTTAAACATATATGTTAGGTATTATTCCATATACTGATTTAAAAAATAAATACAAAAGGGAGTGGTGGGACTCGAACCGTGAATGCCCCTTCTTTGTGCGAATGCTCTACCATTACGCTGTTGCTATTTCCTGTGATTTGCATAAACATTCTTTCTTATGCTCTTCCATGTCAGACTTGCTAACTGTAGCTAAGCAATGGGCACACCCGCGCACACACGTGCAAATACGGGCAGCTATATCGTGGATTTAAATAAAAAATTATAATTATTTACTTTATAAAAGTGTGATGGGGGTTTACAGTGTCAGGGAGTGTGGTGTTGGATGCAAGTACATTTGAGCGAACTCGCTCTTGTGTGTTGACATTATGCTTTTTAAAACCTTGCAGGGGCATGCACATTTGGACTGCTCGGCAGTCGGACATGCCCCCTGCTTTCCTACTCAGTCCGTGTAAGAGTTACGGTTGAGTCAGCGTGCCCTCATGAATATTCATGGCACACTGACGTCAAACCGTTCAACTGCAGCCTCCAAGTAAGACTTATTAAGTCTTACACGGAGGATTAGTAAATCTGGGGGATACCCTTTGCTTATTTTGCATGCAACTGCCATTTTTGTTTGAGGCACTATACAGTTATCTATAACTGTTCTTTGTACAAGCAACATCTGCATATTGATATTACAGACCAATCTAATGTCAGAGAATACCTGAGAAAGAACTCGTGTGCGTGTGTGTGTGTGTGTGTGTGTGTGTGTGTGTGTGTGTGTGTGTGTGTGTATATATATATATATATATATATATATACATATATATATGTTCCAAAACTTCAAATTTTTTTATGGTTGAGACCTTAAGTTTGAAGTTTTGGAACTTTGATTTGTTTAAATGGAGATCAAAGTGCAGCATGGAATGGGAAATTTACTGTTTTCCTCACTATAGTGAGATCTTGGAGTTGGTATATTTAATTAGCAGAGGGTTGCAAGAACTTAAAAAAATTGTTTTTATTTTTTTTTTCAAAATTTCGAAGTTCCAAGACTTTGATCTTATGGTCCCGGCCATAAGAAATTTGAAGTTTTGGAACTTTGAGCTTTAAAAGTAGACCCATATCTATATATATATATATATATATATATATATATATATATATATATATATATATATGTAAATATATACCTATCTATCTATATAGACAGATAGATATATGCACACACACACATTTATCTTGCTAATATTTAGGCTTCTGTAACATCTTTCTCGTTACCACCACCACTTCATTGTATTCCAGCTTCAGAGTTCTTGATGTTTATTTATGAAAAGCTGTCCAACAGCAATTCATAGGATCATAGGACGTTACTTGGCTATTGGCCCTGAGGCCCTTAAAAGCCTAGCCAAGAATTTAGCCCATGTTCCAACAAGTTAGCACCCTATGCCACTGTCCAGCAGGGACACAATTGGAATTCTAGGGGTGCATTTTCTGTTCCCCATCCAGTTATTCAGGTTGCGCTTAAAAGGATTTAATGGGGTACTCTGCTTTCTGTGGAAAGGGAGTCTATTCCACAAAAGAGGGAGTTTCTGGGACACAAATCTGTCTTGACAACAAGTCCTATTGATGTCACAGACCAGGTTGAGGTCACACATGTGAGTTACTCATGTGGAGCTTGACTTGCGGATATGCAGCAGTCCCATCAGGGCGGGGTCTGAGATTGCTTTGTATGCCAGACAGAGGTCACCTCTGAGGAGTCTGTAGGAGACTGAGTAGAGGGACAAGACTTTTAGCCTATCTGTGTAGGGTAGATGCTTGAGGCCCTAGATTCTCTGGGTGAGGAATCCCTGTGGTCTAGCCAGCTGCTGCATGTGCTTTGTGAGGTACATGCCTAAAGGGGCATTGTATTCAATAATCAGACTTATAAGGGAAGAATACAGGGATGTTATGATCACCTTATCCCTGGATGAGATACCCTTACTAATGAGGTGGGCCATGTAGAAAGCTTTCCATACAAAGGAGGCAATATGGTGGTCAAAAGTTAGTTTGCTATCAACCTTGGTTCCCACGTCTCTCATGACTGATTGCGTGCTTAGTGCCTTATTATCAATGTGATAATTTGTGAGGATGTCATTCTCCTCAAAAGGGATGATGATGCATATTTTGGCATTCAGTTTGAGGCCATGTTTCTGGCACCAGTCATTTGTTTTGGTGAGACCATCTTGGAAGATGTCCACATCACTAGGGGAATTGATGACAGCACCCAGCTTGCAGTCATCTGCAAACTTGGTCAGCCATAGCCCACTAGATTTGGCCTGCACCTCTGAGAAGTATATCCCAAACAGCAGAGGCCCCAAGACCAATCCCTGGGTACACCTCTTGTTACGGGTCTACTACTTGAGATGACTTCCCCTATTTTGACTAGGTGGGTTCTATCAGTGAGCCAGTTTGCTATGTATCTGGTAACATATGGATTGGTGCCTAGTTGAGAGAGATTATCTATTATACTTGAGTGGAGAATAATATTGAAGGCCTTGGCCAGGTCAGGATAGGTGGTGGGCACCATCTTCCCCTCATCTGTGGCCTTGGTGACTGTCTCGACCAAATTAAACAGGCATGACCTCCTCTTCACAAAACCAAACTATGTGGGATTAAGTGTCTGGAGGTTGCCAATGTCCTTGTTAATGGAGGTCCATGATAATTCGTTCCATGGCCTTGCCGATCAGGCTAGTTAGGCTGATAAATCTGTAATTTCCTGGACTGGTGGATGCTCCACCTTTGTGGTGGTGTGGTAGTATCTGAATTGTGTGGTTTCTCAGCACCTCAGCTGTAAAAACAGCATTTTTACATTAACTGTTTTTTTCTGATTGCATTCTTGTGGTAGAATTGTGCTGTAGCAAACCCATCTGAATTGGGGGCTGCTGGCTGAAAGCTTATTGTGTGTTTTCCTAACAGATCTGTAGGCCTTGCTGTTGTAAAACATGTTTTTCTGATTCTGCATAAGCCAGTGTTTGCCCTAGGCTGCTCTCCTTGCAGCAGCAATTAGCAGTGCCCTGTATAGATGCAAATGATATCAAGTTAAAATTTCCCTTAAAAAACTATCTGTGCAACCTTCCCCAGTTCCCCTGCTGCTCTAGGAACATCTTAATTGCACACAGAGCAGCGTAGTGCCCATTCTTTGTCTGTGTGCTATCATACCAGTCCAGTTAAATATCCTTACTCTTCTTGCTGGTTAAACCCATAGTAAAAATCTGAAACCATGGATAGGCACTTTCCTTCTACCTCTGTGGCCAGCCTGGTGGACATGGACATCCTGAGGCAATGTAGCAATTGTGTCATGTATACTGACAACCACTCAATCCTGAAACAAACACAGTATTTGAAAGATGTAGTTACATTATGAAAACTGAGACATGACTCTCACATACTGACAAATTAAGTGACAAACAGGTTGTCAGACATGCACATCATATCCCTCACTAAATAAGGTTTCAACACTTAAACCCACATATGCGAAGGTACTCAAAAGTAACTTACCAAAATCTCAGAGGCCTCCCATATGCTGCCCTCAGAAACCATGTGCAGACAAAACCAAATCAACACCAACCACTATACATAAAAATACACATCCCAATGTATCCATAAGCAAGCCCCTAAGGTGAAACTCCACACATTCAAACATCTTGGTCATAAGAGACTCCATTTTGAGACACATGAATGCCTCCCTCACCAGGTTGGATAAAGAAAAGGTTACAGTCAGTTGCCTGCCAGGGACCAAGATTTGCCAGATCACACAGGTGCTCTGGTCACTCAACCACAAGTACCAGTATGACTCACTCATAGTCCATGTGGATGTGAATGACCTGAGACATACCTCCCTGGACTATATGAAAAGACATATGATGGACATCTCTGAATATATGTCACAGGCTGGTATGAGCCTCACATTGAGCAGCATTCTACCCTCGCCAAGAGTGATATCACAGTACAAACAGAAAATGATTGACTTCAGTAACTGCCTTAGCTACTGTTGTCATTCCAATTGGATCTAGTATTTGTCAGCCTAGGAAAACAGGATTGACAGACCATGCTGTTTGCCAGAGATGGTCTGCACCTGTTGCTACTAGGCTTTCAAATACTGGCCAAGGAATTAGCCACTCTCATAGTGCCTTTTTGAGTCAGTGCCAAACCAACAGACCTGCCAGTATAACAAATTCTTCTAATGCCAAGCTGAAAGTACTACTGATCAATGCTAGGAGTCTTAACAAGAAACTGCACTCCCTGGAAGATCTCCTTGCCCTGTGGAATGCTGATGTCTGTGCAGTTACAGATACATGGTTCAAGGCTGCAGATAGCACTCCAGAAGTGCAAAGCTTCAATGCCTATCACTCATTCAGACCACCCTCTGAAAAGGAGAAAATGAAAGGAGGAGGTGTTTCAATTTACATAAAAAGCAATCACACCTCTAGATTGGTCAAGCAGGATAACTCACTCAAGTTACTCCATGTCTAGCTGACCATAAGCAAAATCCCCCATCATATCATCATTAGCTACAGGTTCCCAACCATAAACCATGAAAACCACTCTACATACCTGAACTTACTAGAATCAATTACCATTCAACCCAATACACTACTCATGGGCTATTTTAACAACCCCTCCATAAACTAGGAAACATATACAATCACCAACATGCAGACTCAGTGATTCTTGGAATTTGTCAATGAAAATCCTCTGAAACAGCTAGTTTGCACTCCCACTAGGGGCTCAGATTTCCTTGACATAGTACTCAGAAATATGGGTGAGTATTGCACCCCCCCCCCAGTATAATGTCCTCATTGGTAAGATGGGATCATTAATTGGCCTCCTTTGAAATAAAGGTAACAGTAGTACCCCCAGCAAATCTTAAAACCCTAAAGAATTTTTCCACTGCAAATTACTTTCTGTTAAATGATAGCATAGGTAATTTTAAAGCTCCCACTAATCCCAGAATTATGGTGGTCTATGGAGAAGTATACACAAGTGCCCTGTACAACCACTTAAACTACATAGAAACAGAAGTGTCTGACTGACCTAAACCCAGGTCTAGTCAGAAAAACAAGCCACCCTAGTGGACTCCTGGCATAAATAGACTATACAACAGAAGGAAGAAATTCCTGTCTAGAAACAAGTGGGAGGGAGCACAAAAGAGAGAAAGTCCTTCATTAGTTTCAACAGACAAATCAGAGAAGTGCTCAAGTCTAAAAGCTAGATACAAGACAAAAATAGCCTCTGAAGTAAAGGATAACCACAAAGCATTTTTTTAGTTATGCCCAAAATCTTAAGTAAAAAACTCAACAACATGCTGAGCTGGCTGTAGATGGAACTACCTATACTCAGCAAGAAGAAATAGTAAACCTGCTGGCCAATAAATTCATCTCATATTTCACCCATTCATCACCCCCGGTTACTATCCACAAAATTATCCACTACCATTCCTTTGCCTATTATCACAAAAGAACAGATCATTACTTGAGCTCTCTAAAGCTTGAAACATCGCATCAATGGGCCCCGATGGAATCCCAGGGTGCCTATTAAATAGCCTGAAACATGACCTAGTTAACCCACTTGGATCTTAATTTAACCACAGTCTCCAGACAGGCTTTATCCCTGTAGAGTGAAGGACAGCAACTGTGATCCCTCTGCACAAGGGGGGGCCATCAACTGAGCCAGGAAACTACGACCCATAAGTATGACTGGACTCCTGTGCAAGACTATGGAAAGGATAATCATGGGTCTGATTAACAATGACAGAGGAAATCTCCAGACTCTAGAGCCAACCTAGTCTGGGTTTGTCAAGGATAGATCCTGCCTACTCAGTGTGGCAGACTTTGAGAAGGTCACTAAGGCCATGGATGAGGGTAAGACAATGCCTATCACCTACCTTAACCTGGCCAGGATTTTCATACAATACCAATCTTGGGTATTACAGATAAATTCACAAAATTGGGCATAAATCTCTACATCATGAGATGGGTAGCCAAATGGCTCACAGACAGGACACGTTGTTAGAGTGGGGAAATCCACATCCAGCAGGAGATCGGTCACCAGTACAGTATCACAGAGCTCAGTGCTGAGCCCTCTCCTGTTTGGGAAATACTTCTCAGATGTCAAGGCAAATGTAGATGGCCTTTGGATGACACGTTTGCTCATGATTGCAAGTCAGGGGCAATCATTGACTCCCCAAATGATGGTCTGATGAAGACTAATGATTGATGTCAGAGCCATGTCCTCAAACTAAGTAAGAACAAGTGCATAATAATACCCTTTGGGACATCAAATACCCCTGTAAATTACAACATTGATAGCATCTCCCTAAGAGGGGATCCGATGGTGAGAGATAGGTAGTAATATGAAGTTTGACCATCATGTGTCCATGGTGGTGAGGGAATCCTTCTGTTTGGCTCATCTTATAAATAAGGTCATGGTATTCAAATCTAAGGATGCAATATTACCACTGTTTTAAGCCCTCATTAGACCAATAATCGATTAACAGCAAACAGCAAAAACTATGCTTTGGAACTGAAGTACTCCACAGCCACACAAAGCAAAAATCCAAAAAAACAATCAAGGAGTACACCGCAAAATCTTTTAATAGTATGACAGCAGATAAAATGCAAAGCTTTCGAGCAAAGCTCTTTTTGAATGCATATCCACAATACTGAATGCAGTCATATTTAAATAAGTGACCATCCAATCAAAATCCCACTAAACACATGATACGAAGAATTAAAAAGTCAGACACTGAAATTAAAGTTATATGAACAAATATATATAACATTTTTTTTATTATTTTTCTAACCATACAAACAGTAGCAAGGTTACATAGAAATATATATATTTACACGCACACAAACATACACACACACACACACACACACACACACACACACACACACACACACACACACACACACACCAGTTAAATACAATCATGTTTAAATTTAAGTCTAGGTTTTAAGCTATTCTGACTATTTAGTTCTGGGCTACTGTTCATTGAGAAGTTTAATATCAGCCCCTCGTTTTCTCACATGCACTACCTAAATAACACAGAATTTAAAACAATGAGAACTTCCCATAGTCTGAATATGCTTAAACAACACATTACTTTCAACTCCTCTCCTTATCTCAGACAAGTGTGAGCAAATCCTATGTTTCAATTTCAAACTAGATTTTCCAATATCAAAACAATTACAGGCTATGCAGTTAACAAAGTATACTACATTTTCTGTTTGATATGTAGCATAGACTCTAAATTCAAACCTAAGTTTGGAAATAGGGTGCTCAAAATAGCATCTGTATTAATCTCACTACAATAACTACAATTATAACAAGGGTAGGTCCCTTTAGTGGCTCTGGCTACACGCTTATTATTAGAGTGCATGTTTTTATAATATAAAAGCTGTTTCAAAATTTTCTCCCTTTTAAGTGCAAACATTGGTCTGTCACCAATCATATCCTTAACTACAGAATTAGACATTAAAATAGGCCAATTCTTCATAATATTCTGTTTAATTGATAGTGCATGCCTATTATATTTCATCAGATACCTAATAGACCTATTTTGAGGTGTAACATTCCTACTAGTGTTATTAGTGTCATTAACATCAACACACCTCTGAAATGGTCTTCCTATATCTGTTCACTTTCTCATGACTGAAGATCTCATTTCACTCAACAATTTCTCATTATAACCTCTACATCGAAAATCTATAGTCATATTATTCAATTCGTGACAAAATTCATCATCTTTAGCATTTAATCCACTGGCACACAAAAATTACCTATATACTATGCTCTTAAATATAAAACCAGGATGCATACTCTTAGAATGAACATAATATGTAGCCTGTACATTTTTCTTAAATATAGCTGTATCAAAACAAGCTTCTTGAATACTAACAGTTAAATCTAAAAAATTAATCTTATCAATATAATAATTCATATCAAATACAAGAAATTGTGTATTTTGATGTAAATAATCAATATATGGTTTTAAACAATCAATATATGTTTTTTAAACTACCAATATTAAAGAATACATCTACAAAGTGTGTAAAAAATACAAGGTTATGATTCCTAATTGATATGGGATCATTAGTTTCAAAAATGAAATACTCTTTCCATCACGCTAAAATTAAGTTAGCGTATATATTTGTAACTGGGATGCCCATTGCCACTCCCAGTTGTAGATGATATAGTTCATTATTATACATAAAGATGTTGTTCTCCAGCATGGTTTCTAACATTAAACTTATCAGTTCTATCTTATATGATGTAAATTGGCTGTGTATACCTAGAAATAATAGATTATGATGCACCCTTTGGCATGTACCTCACCAGACACCTGCAACATTTTGAGCATCCTCAGAGGTTTCTCACCAAAAAAAAAAAAAAAAAATACAAGGTATAACCAACATGTCCTATGTGGACTGATGAAAAGCCCTATCACTGTATTCAATATCCTACCAATTATTGAGAGGTGATCTGTGTCTGACCTGCAAGGCAGTCTCTGATCCTGCCCTGATGGAAATGTTGCATATTTGCAAAACTAACTGCACTGGGGTTACCCACTCCAAAGATCTTAACCTGATCTCTGACATAAATAGATCATACTGGAGAAACAGATACATGCCCAAGAGATTGTCCCTCCTCTAGAATAGGCTTCCTATTCACATGAAGCAGAGCCCTTCTCTGATCATCTTCAAGCACAATCTGGACTGATGAATGGTTAATCGCAAATTCACTCCTGGGGTGGCTGGCACCCATGTCCCTTATGGACAGAGGCAGTCTGTAAAAATAGTCAAAACCCCACTTGCTGACCCTTGATTTATGTCCCCTAGGGTTAGAAAAACTGAGTAAAATCTGGATAAAACTGATTAGGTTTGTAAGGGCTCTTGAGCTATTAGCCGAGCAATTTCCTTTGAACCTATAAAACAATGAATCAGTGGTCAGGCCTAAAATTAAAATTCCATAAAATGTCACACTTTTGCAATATCCAGGGAAGCATAACCCCAGTATTTTCCACTATTTCCCAAAAAAATGGAAATCTATGTCCTTGTTTATAATGATAGCTACTAAGACAAATAAAACCTGGCAGAAGATTTACTTTTCTTTAGTGCTCAATATGGCAAGTGTACAGGTAATTATAATTAATTAATTGTCTGCCTTTTACAGAATACCTTTATTTATTTTTACTCTGTAGACTATTGGTCTTGATAAAGCATTTGGCTATAATTATCTGCATTTCCACATTTGTTGGAAGTCTCCTTCTTGAAGATTACTACTCAAATCTTCCCCTATTGTTAATGATCTTATCAACCTATAATGACATGGTGGAAGAGAGTAGAAAATTAGAAGTGTTTAATAAAATTCAATTGTTTTGGTAAGAAAAAATGTAGTTTGCTAAATATGTTGTTATTACTGTTAGGACATTGCAATTATAGGTGAAATATCCCAGAGCTCCTCAGAGGCTGAGTATGATTAGTACTGTTGCGGTGGTAGTATATTTGGAAGAAGAGATATTTGGTGAAGTGCACCGCAAATTATGGTACAGGTATATCCAAAATTGTTCTCTATGTTCTCATTATTGAACTATTTCACAGTCTTCCTCTCTTTTCCATTCTGCTACAGGAAGTATCCGATAGTGTGTACCTATTTTTACTTAACTTGGAGTGTTTCCCATATTTAAAAATATTTTGTACAGCATTAATCACGATTGCTGTTTTAAAAGGAGTGTCATGTTTAAATGGTGATGTAAATGCATTGACATTCCAATCATAGAATAAGTTACCCTAATTCTTCATACTCTGTCCATAATTTGATATGGGTTTGCTGCCTGCTGCAGAACTCTTTCATATACACATACACTGTCACCACTGAAGTTTAGATTAGTAAGGCCAACAATGTCATGTAATTCAAAATAAAGAAGATAGGTTAATCTTCTCATACAAGATTTAAACACAGAGACATAACCTCGCCTATAACTTCTATGCTACATCAGTGCCAGTGCTGTGTCTTCCATACAGTTTTATGTAAGATTCCATTATCCCACTCAGCCTCCCCCAGGTAAGGATACCACATTCCCTTTGTTTAAGCTCCCCAAACACTTTAGGTCGGTGCAAGAGCTTTTCAAGACCATAGTATTGTGATTACTTGTAGCATGTTATTTCCTCTGCACAGACCCACATTCGCTTTGTATCACGATTAAACATTTTCTTAACTATTACAGAGAAAAGGAAAGAGAAAATTATATTGTATCCTTCACAACATTCTTTTTTTAGCTTACAACAGATGATAATGAATGGAGGCAATGATAAAAAAGCAATACTTCACTCACAGTTAGAAAATTTAAATTGGCACTGACATAAGCATTACATTTATTACGCATTTCTTGTTAATATGAAGAAATGATGCAGGACAAACTGGCAGGCACTTTAATAGCATTAGTTTGTAATGGAACAGCTGTTGTGGTATCTTTCTGGTTTGAAAACTGAAATGTGGGTTGGGTCTGGACTAGTTGTTGTCATAATTGTTTTGTCTGAAACTATACTGGTTAACAAACCGTTTAAATAAGCCTGTGGGCACTGCATTACATTATAATTAAATACTGGGGTATTTGAGATTTCAGTGAAGTAGAACAGGATACCTTATCCAAGTATAACTTTTCACTACTACAGTAGGATTTGTTCCCTGGTGTACCTGCCTGGCCTCTGTCTGCATGAAAAATCACTGAACAAATAAGCAGTCTAAGCAACAGGCTCCCTTTGCAGAAATGAGGCTGAAATAGGGAGTGGTGATTATCAGTCAGTGACAAAAGAAAAAGAGGAGGGGCATACTTGAGCCTGGGATGAGGAAGTAAGAACAGGAAATGTAAAATATGTAAATATCACTCTTTCCTTGACTGAAAGAGCTGCCTTGAATCAGTCCCTGGAATTCTGAAAGGCCTACTGAGATGCCAAAGCCTTTACCTTATGTTTCTTGATGGAGATAAGCCAGTCCAGTTCAGGCACCAATCTCCTACCACAGTTTTCCCTGACAGAGGCCATATCACAGACAATGGTTTTGTTAGTGAATCTGCATACTAATGAGGTCAGCCAATAAAGTAGCTAATGCAAATTAGCTATGTGCTCTACCTTAGAAATATTGGTGTCTCCCAATTAACTTTGTAGAGTGATTCAGAGAGGAAAAATTCAACACTGAATATGTGTGTGTGTGTGTGTGTGTGTGTGTGTGTGTGTGTGTGTGTGTGTGTGTGTGTGTGTGTGTGTGTGTGTGTGTGTGTGCTTGAGGGTTACATATGCTACAACAACATATGGCCTGGTAGGATCAGGAATGACAGTGCAGTTTTGATTCAGAGACATGATAATAAGCCACAAATTATGTGCTTCTCTATGTGGATTTTCAGTGGCTGTAATTAGAGAATCTGTCTTTTGTGGTAATTGATCAACTCACATTGGCCAATCATAATTGGTAGAATGCCGTATGTTTATGAAAAAGTGTTAGCACCATATTAGAACAAACAGAATATAATGATCAAGCAGATTTTGAGACAAAAACTACAAAAAAGAAAAATAAATAAATAAACATAATAATACAGAACAAATAACTTGTGTTTTATTTTCATAAAGTAAACAGTTTTGTGTATGTAAACCAGATTTCACCAGACTGGTGAAATACTCAACCTGACCTTTATAAAAGTCAAATCAAAAATTGAAATGACAGTAAAGAGCATAGGGCCAATCCTTTAAAAGTGGAAATGTGTTAGAAAAGTAAATCATACTAAACTCAATGAAATCCCTTAATAAGTATGCATATAAGTATAAAAAGTAAATGAATGTAAAGTCCTTCCTCATGGGAGAATATTAAGTTCACCATGAATACAGCAAAAACAAAGCATCCTTGGGGAAGCAACCATGTTAATGCAGCTCTGTCACCCGCAGAGGAGCAGGAACAATGTTATGCTTAACAGCAGTGCAAAGATTTATATATTTATTTGAACTATTAAATTATAACTAAAATAATCTAAATTTATTTGGAGTTTTAACATGATTCTCTAATAACTGTTTATTCATGATAAGTAAAAGCCTTTATTTTTTCGTTATAAAAGGGATATGAGTCTATCTGTTTTCATAAATATTTTCTTTGATAGTAAGCTGGAAAACAAACATTTTAAATAAGCTTGTGTGATTGTTATTTTATATCAGAATAAATTAGTAGGGTATTAGGGATTACAGTCAAATTCTGAGGAAGCAATAATAAAGGTACAGTACCTTTTCACTGTAAAACCTTTTTGTGGACTAGTCATCAGGAAAATAATATTTATAAGAACTGCTTCTGTCTGCTGAAATGAACTTGCTCTGTGTATTCAAAATCAAAAAGTCTGGCAGAATTTCAAATAAAAATAAAGAAATACATTTTTTTCCAGAATATTGAACACCTCTTTAATCTTATCACATCGGCGAACATGTTACTCTTGATGTGATGTTCAAACACTGAAATGAATTTCTGCAATATATTATACCTTCTTTCTTTTGTACCTTAACTGTTTGTAAAAAGCCTACTTTTTTATACTTACAGCTCATAATTCTATTTGAACAAACCTTAAATAAATGATATTGAAAATGTAATTTACTCGGTTTATTAGTTTTGTTTTATGAGCAAATAAACAGGATTAATAGATACATAGATGAATAGATGGGGGGAGAGAGAGAGGTAACTGTTAGAGTAAGCACAGCTGAAAATGATCACTGAACTTTCTATAATTTAAATGTTAGCCAGTACTTACATTTTCTTAAGAATTAAGTTATTATTTATGCATACTTAGAAATGTATCAGTTTATCCATTCCACAGAAATACATTCCTCCCACTACATCTTAGCCACATTAACAATGTCCCAAACCTTTCTCATAACAAGAACCATTTAAGCAGCATGTGTTTATGTATTTCAGTAAGTTTTCTTTAGAAATAAAAATAATACACTTAATGGCTATTTTAAAATCTAAGCTGTCTATGCAAGAAATTCATTCTCGACAATGTGTATGGTAGATGGTTCAGATGTCAGCTAGATGGTCATGTGGTACTTATCATTTCCACATGCCTAACAATACTAGTATATTAGAGTGGTAATGGTGTGCTACATCACAGCTTATGGATTTCGTGTCTCACCTACACTAAGTGTGGAGTAAGAATCAGCCCATGGTTCAGTGCACGTACAAATACCATGGAAGTCATAAACTGCAAAGGAAATTTACTGTTGGTGACAATTGCATTAAGAGAATAATTTGCAAAACTTCAAAGAATTAAGATGCCAGTGTTTTTTGAAAAGAAAATAATTTAAGAAACATGATTTATTTCTTTTATGTAATGGATTACATTAATCTGAGCAGTCATAATATAAATGTTTTCAAAATGCAGCTGTTTATTTTTCTGTTTAGACCTATTTGAATAATGATAATGACCAGGCAGTAGTGGAGATATGCATCACCCGCATTACAACGGCCATCAGGGAAACTCAGACAATAGACAAACATGGAGAAGCACTAGCCACTCTTTGGGAATCATGTCTGGAACATAATCTAAATCCTGTGCTAAAAGATGAAGATACGCCACATGCGAAAATTGCTTCAGATATTATGAGCTGCATTTTACAGGTAAGGAAAAATCTCATCGCATAAAATGTGTTAAATTGTATTTTAATAACAAATGTTAACAGTGATGTACAGGCCTATGAAGGTGATGCCTTTTTAAAGTCAAAATATAAGGTACTGTTATACGAAACCCTACAACCAGTGCAGTGATTAAATGAATCACAGACTAGGGCTAATTTTCTCTGTATTATAATGGGTACTATTTGTTTTTTAGTCAGTGCATTAAAGGTTATAGTTTATTTCTCAGCCAGTTCATTCACTTTTGAGGTTGAATATTTAGACAAGAACAGAATAGTGCTGCACAGAGTTAGCTAAAACAGATAAAAAAAAATGCAAACCAAATAATGAGGCTTTGTGCAAAATGTTCTGCATTGATGCTACTATGTACTAATTCATATTTATTGCTGTAGTCAGTTGTGAGTAGGTCATTTTTTAGACTGAATGCTCAAACCATACTTCAGTATTTAGAAATCATTCTGAGCAAACCTTTTTTATTTCTTTTAAGTTTAACTCAAGTGCATTTGTAAAAGTATGACTATACTTTAAGCTATTTAGAACAAAAAGTAAAGTACAAACTACATTATAGATACTTCTTGCAGAATTTCCTTTTCTGCATTGAGTTTTTATTATATCACTGAGTAGCTCATGAAAGCTTTCATTTCCTTTTTTTTAATATGCATACTTCCCTAATTACCTCTCCTAAACTACTACATGCCAGATTGTGTAAACTGTTTTAGTGATAGCATCCATGCTGGGAGTTTCTTGAGCTATCCAAACTTTTCACGACTGTCACCACGATTCACTTTTCCACATGCTAATAATATTTTAAGTCTAATCCATCCATCCATCTGTCCATTGATCCATAACCCTTTTTTCCCATTTTGTTCACCCGGAGTTGGGTATCATATCAACAATGGCCATCATCTAAAGTCAATGTTCACACTGCTGAGCAGTTAGCCCTGCAGTGGTTGTTCTTCTCTACCACACACACACACACACACACACACACACACACACACACACACACACACACACACACACACACACACACACACACACACACACACACACACACACACACACACGCACGCACACACACACACACACACACACACACACACACACAAATGCCTATTCACATCTATTGCCATTTTGCACCTACATCTTTATTTCAGTATAATGTTACACTTTTAACAAATCCATGCCTCTTGGTAATTCTCATGATTTTATAAATTATGTACTTTACATAAGTAGGCTGGTAACTTCTAGGATATTGCATTTAGTGATATTGGTAACAGAAACTGCTTATTCATCACTGAAGCCTTCTAAGATAAGAATGTAATCCAATAAATATAAATATTACTTCACACAGAACTGTGTTTTCCTCTACCATAATTGAACTAATTACTATGCTCTAATCAGAAGCACAGCTAATAAAGTGATAAATGACAGGTCATCTCTGTAGAAGACCCAAGGAGTTCAGATTTCACACAAAAAGAAAAAAAACAGTCTTATAAAACTAGAAGAAATGATCCACCATGGTAAAGAACATAATTGTATCTAGGGAAAACGCATTAACAAAATGTGAAGAAAACATAGCAGCATAGTGAAGACATAAAAGGAAAATATATTTTAGTTATGACAACATGTTTAGGGCACATTCTCCATTTATTTTGTCCAGTATTATAAATACAGACATACAATAAGAGCTCATTAACATTTCAGTGGTGTTTAATTTATTTTTGCACATAATTCTTTCCAAAACAAACTCTGAGATTATTTTGATGAATGCTGCTGATAATTACCATTCCTTCTTGAGGGTCATCTGTCAGCCAAATACATAGTTCAACTACATGCATGCATACTTTTAGACAGCAAGCCTAAATATTATATATCCATAACAAAAATGACAATGGCTCAAAGTAAATACCAAAATTGTAGTATAATCCACTTTGATGGAAGAAATAATTTTGCATCAGAGCATATAATGCATACCCTTACTAACAAAGTGGCTGTTGTATTCTGAGCACATTGTCCAAGCCACCTTTGATTGGAAGGGGCCCTTTTGCACCCTTGTGAGAGAAGTGTGCTGATTGGACCTATCTGGTGGAGGGTGATTGGTCTGGGGTTTGGAGTAAGCATCCTCATTGTTTTTTTTGAGGTTTTTAAAAATGTTTAAAGTTCTTAGCTTCTGGTATTTAAGCCCTGTGTTTGAGTGGGTTTTTGCTTGTTTGCATGTCACCCAGCACCGCTCACTGCCAAACAATTGCACCATAGCTGGATAAATAATTTCACCAATTTTTTCCTTAGGTACAGCTGTAGTACATTAGTGTAGTCCTCATCTTTAGTACATCTCTGGTCCAAGAAGTATTGCTAGTGAGCTGTGACCTATTAAACCCACCAGCCAAAAATTTCATCAGAAATATCCATCTACAGAGCACCTCCTAGATCTTTCCTGAAAGCACCCACTTTGTGATAAAAGTTCTTCAGACCTAGCATTATGGACAGTTGGACTACCCTTGTTTCTCCTGCCACTCTTGTTGACTTGGGTCTCCTGAGGCAGTGTAACAACTGCTTCATGTACACTGATAACCCTCTACTAATAACTCACTCTAGTACAGAGTGCAAGAGATGTATCTGCACCAAGAATCACACTCAAAACAGTACCACTGAAGAGGTTGTCAACTCATCCACCACTGCTCATGCACATAGTACCATGACTCATAGACATAGTATGCATCCAGCACATAGAGCAACATATTCAGAGGTTCTTTCAATAAACTTATTGACACACCAGAGACCTCCAAAACAAAAGACTGCTACAGCTAACACAGTTTCCACAGCACCCAAGACACCTAGCAACATTCTTACCTACCAAGCCCTTAAGGTGTAACACTCAAAAAAAATGTCTTGTCATTGGAGACTCCATAGTGAGACACATGGATGTCCCACTCACCAGGTTAGACAAGGAGAAAGTCATGGTCAGCTGCCTGTCTGGTGCCAGGATTTATCAGATCATGCATCTACTCAAGTCTCTTGGCAACCAGTACCATTATAACTCTGTCGTAGCTCATGTTGGGGTGAATGACCTGAGATGTACCTCACTGGACTTTATGAAGAGAGACATGATTGAACTCTCCAAGTAGGTGTTCCAGGCAGGTATGTTCCTACCCTTGATCAGCATATTACACTCACCTAGAATGATGCCACAGTATAAACAAAAAATGATCGATTTCAGTAATTGGCTTAGTTTTTGGTGTCATTCAAAGGGGATCCAGTTTCTGTCAGCCTGGGATGACATGATCAACAAACCTCGCTGCTTTGCCAGAGACAGTTTGCACTTAGCACCACTAGGCTTTCAACTGTTGACAAAGGCTCTTGCCTCCCCCATAATGGCTTTTTTAGGCAAGGTCTCAAAAACAAAATTGCTGATGTGAAAATTGCCAACATAACAAAATAAAGTTTATGCTGCTAAACGCTAGGACCTTAAACCAAAAGCTGCATATCCTGGAAGCACTTCTATCGCAGGAGAATGGAGATGTCTGTGCAGTCACAGAAACCTGGTTCAAGGCCTCAAAGAGTACCCTAGCCTTGCAAGGCTACAGTGCCTTTCACATCTTTAGACCACAAAATGAACATGTGAGAACCAAAGGAGGCGGTGTTTCTGTCTATATTAGAGATAAATTCACCTCCCAACTAGTTGTACTGCTCAACTCCATGGAGTTACCCCATGTTCAGATTACTGTGGGTAAGACCCCCATTCAAGTCATAACTAGTTATAGATCTCCCTCCATGGATCATGTTGTGCACGAGGCCTACTTGACCAAACCGGAGTCTATCCAAATATTGTCAAACACTCTTTTCATAGGGGATTTCAATTATCCCACCATCAAAAGGGAAAACTACTCTAGCCCTAACTCACTAGTACAAAAGTTCCTTGACTTTGTTAACTCAAATGCCCAGGAACAAGAAGTTCAAACCCCAATAAGAAGAGCAAACATACTAGATCTGATCCTCACTAACATGACAAACAGATGCACAACCGCAACTATTGGACCCTCATTAGTTAAATCCGACCACAGATCAGTTGCCTGTGAACTGGCACTAACATCAGAACTCACAAAGGGCGAAGTCAGACTAAAAAAATTCACCAAAGCAAACTATACCTTCCTAGGGGAAGGTATAAATGCATTCCTAGCCCCACCCCCAGCTGAAAGTGGTAACTACACCGAAGCTTACACTAAAGCCCTGTACAATCACTTATATAAGTGTACAGACTCGGCTGTTCTAGAGAGAATCAAAGCCAGAGCCCCAAGTAAAAAAAAAACAAAATGCCCTGGTGGGCATTTACAACAAATGGAAAAAGTTGCTGTCTAAGAAAACTAAGGCGAGGCCCCAACAATGGAAAAGCACTCTCCTTAGCCAAAACAGGCAAATGATATAACATGTCAAATCCTCTAAGGGTAACATTGAAGAAACATTTAGTAATCACAGTCAAGAATAATCATAAGCCCTTCTACAGGTACATAAATAGCCTAAAAGGTAGGACCCATGCATGTGCCGAACTAGTGACTAACAGTGTCACACACACAGATCCTGCAGAGATAGCAAACCTGCTAGTGGGTCGATTTGGTGAAAATTTCACTCCCTTATCCCCCCCAAACTTATCACAAACCTTGTCCCCACCTTCCCTCCCAACCTATATATCTAAAGAGCAAGTCATTAAAGCCTTGTCTAAGGCAAAAAACAAAGCCTCTATGGGAACCATACGGCATCCCAGGATGTCTTCTAAAGAAACTAAAACATTAACTAGCATCACCATTAAGTACCCTATTCAGTCACAGCCTAATCACTGGCTTTGTTCCTGTGGAATGGAGAACAGCAACAGTTATCCCCCTCCACAAAGGTGGCTTAGCAACATGCCCAGGGAATTATAGACCCATACATCTGACGAGCCTCTTTTGTAAAGCCATGGAACATATCATCAAGGATCTCATAAAAAAGACATAGGTGACCTCTAAACCCTGGATCTGACTCAATTCAGCTCCATCAAGGGCAGATCCCACCTATTAAACCTGGTGGATTTCTTCTAAAGTATGACCAGGGCCATTGCAGAGGGCAAATCTGTGCACACAGCATACTTCAACTTGGCAAAGGCCTTTGACACAATCCCACACTCGGGCATTAGTGATAAACTTAGCAAACTGACTGCAAACCCCTTTGTTGTAAGATGGGTTGCCAACAGGCTTACAATCCGGTCACACGCTATCAAAGTGGGTGATTCTACATCAACCAGCAGACCTGTCACCACTGGGGTGGCACAAGGGTCACTGCTGGGCCCCTACTGTTTGGTATATACTTTTCAGAAGTTCAGTACAAAACTAAAGGGCTGTGGCTGACCACGTTTGTGGATTACTGCAAACTGGGTGCAAGTACTGAATCCCCAAATTATATCAGTATACTTCATGAGTGTCTTACGCAGACCAACGACTGATGTCTTTGTCACAGTCTCAAGCTGAATGCAAAGAAATGCGTCATCATTCCCTTTGGTAAAAACAATGTCCCTTCACACTGTCAAATTAATAACAATACCCTATGTACCTATGAAGTTGTAAGAGATCTAGCATCACAAGTAGACTGCAACCTTAACTTTGACTACCATGTGTCTACTGTAATAAGGAAGGCTTTCTATATAGCATACTTGATTAACAAAGGCATCACTTCTAGAGCAAAGCAAGTCATAACCCCTCTATACTTATCACTAATGAGGCCCATAATTGAGTATAACACTGGCTTTTGGCATGTACCATACAAGGCACCTATAGCAATTGGAGATACCTCAGAGGTTTCTAACTAAGAAGATCAAGGGACTCCAGCACATGCCTTACACAGACAGACTAAAGTCCCTGTCACTATTCTCAGTATCATATAGACTTCTTAGGGGAGACTTATGTCTGGCTTACAGAGCAATCTCCGACCCAAACCCAATGAATTTGCTGTACATCCATGAATCAAACAAGACTAGAGCCACCTGTTCCAGGGGCCTAAATATGGCCTTAGACTTGAATAGGATGGATTTGTCTGCCAGTGATTGCCGCATCTTTGGAATAGGCTGAGCATCTCTATGTCACTGTTCAAAAGGAGCCTGGACGAGTGGATGGGACACCATAAATTCTTACCGGGGATAGTTCCCACAACCCTCCAAGACATGGGCAGTCATTTATAAATACAATCCTGGTATTGACTAGAGTTTCTATGGTATTACTTTGGGATGAAATGGCTAGGCTTGAAAAGACCTTTGGGTCAGTAGCCTAGTAACCTCCTATTATCCTATGCATAACATTTTTATTAATGACTTCAGCACCCTCAAATATGAATCCCTGTCCTTTGATCATCATATCTCCGCTGTAGTTAGAAAATCCTTTTATCAGGCCTGACTAATAACCAAGATCATCTCAAGTGACGGAGGTCACTATGTAGTCAATGTGTTGCCCTCATCCCCTGTTAACGCACCTTCACAACCATTTCAAGGTGAATTCCATCAGGACATGTTGGATGACCAAGGTATTAACAATTATGCTCAACCTAATGACAATAATAATAATACACATGGTGAAAATAACAATAGACAAACACATAGTAACAACATGAATGAAGCACAAAATGCTCAGGGTTTTCGGCAGGGACAGAACCCTTATCAGAGGAATCTGAGGTCCAACAGCAATCAGAATGTTCCGAGGAACAAGCGGAACCAGAGGCGGAGGTAGCGGAACTTTCTAACATACTGAACATAGTGCAAAGTACCGAAGGAGACTTTAAAATATACAATTTTACTTCCTTTGGGATAGATCAAAGTACATGTAACTTTTTCTCCAAAGGGTTGACTTTTGTTCCGGATACACATTTCAATTTAGTAAAAACCATCATAGATTTGAAATTATTTGTACGTAAGTTAAACCTGAGAGTTACTTTAGGTGATAGGCCCATCCTTCTTATCAATTTCAAAATTGCTAGTGTCTTTAATCCACCACTACTGGACAGACTCAAAGTTTTTGAAACGGCCTGTGAGTTGGATTTAAGACACTTGGCTATGAAGCAAAGCAACATTAAAGGAGCCAAATTTAATATAACATCACAGCAAAGGGATCTTATTAAGATTCTCAAAGATTGCAATATTAGGGTTATGAAACCCGATAAAGGGAATGGGCTCATTTTCATGGATCAATATGTATACGTTAACAAGATGTTAGCCCATTTGGGATCAGGGCCATATCAAGAAACTAGCATCAATGAGATTAACATAGCATATGGTAAAGTCAGAGGCATCTTGGATGACTTACTTCTTGAAAATTCCATCGACATTGATTTGTATAGGTATTTAACCATTTCATCACCTAGGTTACCAGTCTTTTTTGGGGTGCCAAAAATCCACAAATCAGTGTCGGACCCACCTTTTAGACCTATTGTTGACGGCAGAGGGTCCATTTTGAGTGCTGCAGCTACATATGTTGATAGCTTGCTTAAACCACTTATAGCAAACGAAACGCAGATTTGCAAGGACTCCTGGAGCTTTTTGAGGGAAATAAATAAAATTCCATTTAACCCTGAGTACGTTCTTCTTACAGTGGACGTAAAAGACCTATACACGGTTATCCCTCATAACATAGGCTTAGAGTGGATTAGGGATTTTCTCTTTGACAGGAAGGTTAATGACACTACTATTTGTATAGTGGAGACACTTTTAGAGTAAATCCTTATTTCCAACTTTTTCAGGTTTGAAGGGCGCACTTACATACAGACATCTGGTGTGGCGATGGGCTCGCCTTGTGGAGGGGCCTATGCGAATTGCATCATGGCACAATGGGAGAATTCCTTGTTGTTTCGAGATCCCACATTTAAAAAGCATGTTGCCTGGTACACTAGGTACCAGGACGACATGTTCTTTTTATGGAAAGGCTCTTCTGACGATATTCCTTCTTTTATTGTTTCTATCTCTAATTTGACTAGTTTTTTGGAATTCACCTATGAATTCAACTACACTAGCATTAGCTTTTTGGATATTTTGTTACACAAGGATGAGCAGAATTTAAGGTTTAAAAGCACTATCTATAGGAAACCTACATATTCTAATGGTTTCTTACACTACTCTAGCTGTCACCCGTACCATCAAAAGAAAGCCGTGGTAAAAGGGCAAATGGTACGGGCAGCTAGGATGGTCACTGAAGAAGAGGATTTCCTAACTGAATGTGTTAATCTCTCAAACATGTTTCACAACAGAGGTTACCCGTGCAAAATGGTGGTGGAGATTATGGAAGAAGTTGTACAAAAGCGTAGTACAGGGCATTTTAGCCCCATTTTAAGTACACAATTGCCGCTCCACACAGATGAGGGTGAAGGCAATGGGGGGCAACACACCAATTTAACTAACAGTGACCGCCAGTACAACTTAAGGTTTTTATGTACCTTTTCCATAGACCACCACTTTATTAGGGACATCTTATGTAAGAACTGGGGAATCCTATTACGTGACAGGAATTTTCAGGGGAAGTTTGAGGGTCCCCCAGCTATTACATTTAGAAGAGGGGTTAACCTAAAAACTTTATTAGAAGCTGGAAAACCTAAGACAAGAACACACATATTAGGCATGGTAAAATGCGGCTCTTGCAGACAATGTGGGTTCATTAAAGAAGGACATTCTGTAAAGATTAATAATATTGAATATAAAGTTAGAGGTAAATTTAATTGCAACACTAGGGCAATAGTTTATGTGGCAACCTGTTCTGATTGCCATGCTTTCTATATAGGAAAGACCGAGAGCAAGCTGAAACAGCGTATTTACGAGCACTCTTACACCATAACAAAAAAAGAACAAACAAATGCTTTGGCTTGCCACACGATTGAACACCCAACCCACCATTTTAAATTTACTGTACTGAAACAGGTAGATGACACCCCATATATAGGTCCATGGCAAATTCATCTTGAGATGGAAGAATTGTATTGGCAAATAAAAACTGCAGCCTGTTGCCCTCCAGGTTTAAATGAACAAACATCAATTGCTTGCATCCTGAAAAAACAGACCTTAAATAGATAGCTTCATAAGGTAGTTTTATGAAGCGAGCATCTTGTTATATTCTTGTTTAATTTTTATTTTGAAAAACATGTTGTTAGCCTTTTTGGATTGAAGGTTTCCTTACACATTTCTTTTGTAGATTTA
Source organism: Protopterus annectens (assembly GCF_019279795.1). Classification (NCBI taxonomy): domain Eukaryota; kingdom Metazoa; phylum Chordata; order Ceratodontiformes; family Protopteridae; genus Protopterus; species Protopterus annectens. The sequence continues at coordinate 709,284,513 of NC_056734.1, forward strand.
ATACTATTTTTAGTTTAATGGTATATAGCTATTAGCTTAACTATTAGCTAATTGTGTTTTATCAAAAGCATTTTTATAAAAAGCACTTTCATAACCATTATGTACATTTGAGAATGCATGAAACAAGGTTGATTGTCTTGTTTTCATATTGATTTATTTCTATGTTGTGTTGATATTTGTTTTTAGCAAAACATTTTATGTTTTTTAACTTATAATTTGTTTTAGGATTAACAAGTTGTGATGACAGTGGATATCACATGGTTGCCTCAATTAACCAATGCTCTAATTAACTAACTGTTTTTAAATATGAACTCTTGCCTGTGTCTCTGTTTGTTCGTCAATTCTGAAGAAGGAAGGGCACCGAACCTTCCGAAAGCGCTTAATTTATTAAATTAGAGTTTTTTATTTCATTCAGTAGTTCACATTGTTATTTATTCAGCTTCTAGCTCCGTTTTCTCATTTTGTGCGGTAACCAAGATCATCTCACCAAGAATCAAATAAGTCTTACTTCCACTGTACGTATCACTCATTGCTGAATATAATGCTCATTTTAGTATGTAGTAACAAAATACATCACCCATCTGGAGACAGGCCTTAGAGGTTCCTAACCAAAAAGACCAAAGACCTCAAATCCCTTAGTTATCCAGTTTTGTTGTATATTTGTGTTTCTGTATTCTGTTTTCTGTAGACTTTTTTTGCAGTGATCTCTTTCTGTCCATTTGGACCATGAAACATCCCATACTTCTAAATGTTTGATGTCTTTATACAACTAATGCGTCCTCAAAACTTGTGCATGAATCGTGCCATCCCAAATAGAACCAAGACACTCTCCTCTAAAAAAAAGGAAGCCAATCTGGTGGTCCCCTGCCATAAACAAACTGTACAACAGAAGAAAGAAAATGTTTCAGAAAAGAAGAAAATCCCAGGATGCAAAAAACTCCCTTACCAGCCTTAGTAAGAAGCTGAGATCCCTCATAAAATCCTCCAAAGCTAGTTATAAAAATAAAATTGCCAAAGATTCCAAAGACAACCACAAAGCATTCTGTAGTTATGTCAAGAATCTAAATGGCAATGCTCGGATCTGCTCTGAGCTACAACAGAATGGCATTAAATATACTGATTCCAAGGATATTGCCAATATCCTGGCAGGTTGGTTTAGTGCCAACTTCACCCCCCTCTCACTCCCAAAAGGGCCCATCTCAGTACCAAAAGATTGCCAAATTCCAGTAATCATGGCCACACAGGTATAAACCGGACTCTCCAAAGCTAAGAATACAGCATCCATGGGACCAGATGACATCCCAGGCTGTGTACTACATGAACTACAAAATGAACTGGCACCTGTGTCATGTTTAATCATAGCCTCACTTCAGGCTTCATGCCCACTGAGTGGTGCATGGCTACAGTTATCCCACTCCACAAGGGGGGATCCACCTTGGATCCCAGGAACTACCGTCCCATCAGTCTGACGAGCCTGATCTGCAAGGGCATGGAACACATTATCATGGAACTTATAAACAAAGACATTGTTAACCTTTAAACACTAGACCCCACCCAGTCTGGGTTTGTGTAGGGCCGATCTTGTCTCCGGAACCTGATTGACTTCTTCTAATCAGTTTCCTGAGCTGTGGATAAGGGTAAGGTGGTCCACACAGCCTATCTTGACCTCGCCAAGACCTTCAACACCATCCCCCACTCTGGAATCATAGATAAACTTACTAAGGTGGGCATAAATCCCTATGTCACTCGATGGGTTGCCAACTGGCTTACTGATAGAACCCAGACCGTAAAATTAGCAGACTCCAAATCCAGCTCCAGACAAGTGACAAGTGGAGTACCTTAGGGTTCAGTCCTGGGACCGTTCTTGTTTGGCATGTACATCTCTGAATTACAGGCCAACACTAAGGGACTCTGACTAATGAAGTTCACAGATGACTGCAAACTGGGAGCCATTATTGAATCCCCAAATGATGTGGGTGTTCTACAAAAGGGCCTTACAGAAACAGATGCTTGGTGCCAGAGCCATGGGCTTAAGCTTAATGCCAAGAAATGTATAGTTATCCCCTTTGGGAAAAAAACATGTACCCATGAGTTGCCACATAGGTGGCAGTACACTAAACACCGAAAGTCTGATGAGAGACTTAGGGACACAGGTGGACAGTGGTCTCACCTTTGATAACCACATTGCCACAACAGTCAGGAAATCCTTCTATGTGGCACACCTCATCGCTAAGGGCTTTCATCCAGAAAAAAGGAGGTCATTGTCCCACTGTACTCATCCCTCATTAGACCCATTATAGAGTACAACGCCCCATTTGGTATGTACCTCACAAGACATCTGCAACAGCTGGAAAGGCCGCAGAAATACCTTACTAAAAGAATCACAGGCCTAAAGAAGATGCCTTATGTTGACCGTCTAAAAATACTCCAGCTATACTCTGTGGCATATCGTCTACTCAGAGGACATCTCTGCTTAACATACAAGGCCATGTCAAACCCTGAGCTGTTGAACATGCTCCACTTAAAGAAATCCCAGTCCCTCAGAGCTACATGCTCCAGGGATCTAAACCTTGTAATCACAATGAATAAAACATGCTGGAGGGATAGGTTCCTGACCCAGAGACTCCCCATACTCTGGAATAGACTGCCCATACATGTCAAGCAGAGTACCTCCTTGGCCCTCTTCAAAAGGAACCTTGACGATTGGATGGGAGATAGAAAATTCACCCCGGGGATCACGTCAGTCGCCCTGCTGGACAGGGGTCCAGGGAAGTAAATATTGTGGGAAGAAATATCCAGGGAATTGTTATGGCTCGTCTTATATGGTAGCAAATAGCTCTGACCATTCTCTCTTAATAGGCTGAGCACCACCCAACAAAAGTACCAAAACCATGCATAAACCCTCAAACCAGTAAATAAACCATCAGCCACAAGCATTCAAAGTTGAATTAAATACTTCATTACTTTGACTAAAATAAAGAAGTACACATGAAAGATAAATATGCAAACAGAAATATTCTTGCACAAGGAATGTAAAATAAAAAAGTAATCAAAAAGACGTATAGATTTCTCTGTTATCTAAACTAAAAAAAAATACTTTGAAGGCTAATCATTTAATTACAGGTACACATACCTTCTCTCCTCCCTAATGTATGGCACTGCCCTGTTCTTGAATCTTCAGCTTGGCCTTCAAACTAAATTAGACACCTGCTACAATAAAATCTGCAAATTTGCCACCAAGTCTAGGAGCTCATCTCATCACTGCATCTCCCTCCACTGACTGCAATGGCTCGAGCTTCCCAACTATCTGAACCTCCTTAAACTCACCACTGCCTATACGCTCACATTTAACCTATCCTCCTGTCCCTCTCTCTCTACCTCCTTAACTCCCTATATTCCTAATTGCTCACTTAGGTCAGAAAATCAGAACCTGCTCAAAATCTACAAACCTTTACAGCCACCTGGACACTCTCTGCTATTCTGCTCCTTAACTAAACTATGAAACTCTCTTCCTCCCTCCCTTAGAGATACTCATAACCACTCTAACTTTAAATCCCTCCTCCATTCTCACCTACCTTCACAGTGGGAATGCCCTTGCCCCTTCCCCACATAGGACCCTCAAAACTCACCTTCTAACTCTGTGCATCATCTCTGCACTCACATCATTTACCCTCCTACTCCTCCTTAACCTCCAGATTTTGTTACTAGCTTATTTCCAACAATTTCTCATCCTCAAATGTAATTCACTGTTAATTTCCCTTAGACTGCTCTGTTGCTAGATTTACTATTATTGTGGAATGTAAAATTTTAGTTGTAATTCATTGTTAATTACTCTTAGACTGTGCAGTTACTAGATTTTATTATTATTGTAGAATGGAGAATTTTTTTACTGTAGAATGCTGCATAAATCTGTATGACTTTGTTTTGTATATGTATATGCTAATATGTTTGTCATTGTTACTGGAGCTTTTCTCCCCAGGGCTCCACTGAAGATAGGCTTTTTTTAGGCCCAGAGGACTTCCCCGGTCATCAAACTGAAATAAATAAATAATACATATAAATATTTAAAGATTACTGTACCTTGATGTCTCTGGTTTTTAAGACCAAAATAGAACTTAATCCTTACAAGCAGTGTAACTTAAGCCCTGTCTTGAAAAGCATCCTCCAGCAAGCAAAGCAGTGGATTCTGCAGCTTTTGTAACTTACTTTTTAAATTAACAGTTGGTACCTTTATCTACCAGTCTCCAAACAAGATTTCCTGAGGCTTTAGCTTGAACTAAAAAGATGCCTCCATGTTTCCATTATTAATTTTGGGTGGGGGGGGGTAAGGTCTCACCAACCTACTATTTAAGTAGACATCAACATTTTGTGACCTAGTCCAGTGATTTCCAAAAAGTATTAGAATTTACATCACAGTACACATTCAAGAAACAAGGGTTAGAGTCATCTTTAATCTGTACACATTTGCTTTTGCATATTGTTCGTAGGTTCATAGGTTCATACTAGGCTATCTGCCCTAGGGCATTTATAAGCCTAGCCAGAGTGTGTTTGGCTTTCATCACCCATTTTAAATTAATTTTGCTATGCCCTTTTTCGAGGTTAGTATACTGTGCCTCTGTCTAACAGTGACACAGAAGTGATACCTGGGGTAAACCTATGATCTCCCATCCACTCATCAAGATTCCTCTTGAAGAGAGTCAATGAGGGACTCTGCCTAACCTGGACTGGGATTTTATTCCAGAGTGAAGGGAGACTCTGGGTTATAAATCTGTCCCTCCAGCATGTCCTATTTATTTCAGTGCTGAGGTTCAAGTCTCTCGAGCACATAACTCAGTGGGATTTGGATTTTCTGAGGTGCAGCATGTCCATTAATTCTGGGTTGGACATGGCTTTATACGTCAGGCACAGATTGCCTCTGAGCAGGCGGTATGCCACTGAGTAGAGCTGGAGTTTCTTTAACCGGGCAGCATATGGCATCTGTTTGAGCCCTTTGATCCTCTTGGTGAGGTACTTTTGGTGTCTTTCCAGTTGCTGCAGGTGTCTGGTAAGGTACATCCCAAAAGGGGTATTGTACTCAATTATGGGCCTGATGATGGATGAGTAAAGAGGCAAGATGACCTCCCCTGATCTAGATGTGAATCCCTTCATGATTAGGTGGGCTATATAAAATATTTTTCTAACCACTTTGGCCACGTGGTTGTCAAATGAGAGATTGCTATCAACTTGGGTCCCCAGGTCCCTAATTACTTCTTCTGTACTTAATGGATTACCACCTATGTGGTAATTTGTGGGCACTTTGTTTTTGCCAAAGGGGATGACTATATACTTTTTGGCGTTTAGCTTGAGGCCATGGCTCTGGCACCAGTTGTCTGTTTCTATGAGGCCCTTTTGTAGGATGCTTGTGTCAGCTTGAGAGTCAATTATGGCGCCCAGTTTGCATTCATCTGCGAACTTGGTCAGCCACAGTCCTTCCGTGTTGGCCTGTACCTCCGAGAAATATATAACGAACAAGAGAGGTCCCAGGACTGAGCCTTGTGGGATGCCACTTGTAACTGGTTTGGAGTCTGACATGGCTCCAGCAAATCTAACCATGTGGGTTCTGTCCTTGAGCCAGTTTGCAACCCATCTAGTGACATAGGGGTTTATATTTAAGCTGGTGAGCTTATCTCTAATGCCCGAGTGTGGTATTGTATCGAAGGCATTTGTGAGGTCCAGGTAGGCTGTGTGGACCACCTTCCCCTTGTCAATGGCCTTGGTGACTGTTTCAAAGAAATCGACCAGGTTTAAGAGGCAGGATCTGCCTTAACAAAGCCGAACTGGGTAGGATCCAGTGTCTGTAGGTCCCCAATATCTTTATTTATGAGGTCCATGATGATCCTTTCCATAGCTTTGCAGACCAAGCTAGTCAGGCTTATGGGGCGATAGTTTCCAGGATCCGTTGAGGCACCACCTTTGTGGAGAGGGACCACTGTTGCTGTACGCCACTCTTTGGGTACATATCCTGTAGTAAGGTTGAGATTGAACAGTAGTTTTATGTTTGAGTTTAGCACTTCTTGGAGTTCATGTAGGATGCAGTGCGGGACACCGTCTGGTCCCATTGATGCTGTGTTTTTTGCTTTGGAGAGGCGGCTCTTACCTGAGCGTCTGAGATGTCAGGGGCAGCACTCTGCTGGGATAGATATTTGCCCTTTTGGTGGGGAGGGGGAGGGAGTTTGCGCTGAACCTGTCAGCTAGGATGTTGGCAATGTCTGTGGGTTCGGTGTATTCTTTGTCATTTTGGACTAATTCTGAGCATATCTGGGAATTCCCACCCAGGTTCCTAACATAACTAAAGAAAGCCTTGTGATTATCCTTAGTGTCCTGTGCAATTTTTCTCTCAAAGCTGGCCTTAGACGATTTTATGAGTGTTTTGCTAATACTGATCAGAGATGCCTTCCCTTTTTGGGATTTTGCTCTATCATGTAGTAGCTTCCTCCTCCTATTGTATAGTTTGTTTATGGCTGGGGTCCACCAGACAGGACATCTGCCTTTGGAGGATTGGGTCTTGGTTTTATTTGGGATTGCATGATCCATGCATTCCTGAAGGTGTTCATAGAATGCGTTTATAAAGGATTCTGTGGTCTGGGCAGTATTTTCCACAGGCCTGGGGGCTTTGAAGGATTCCACCTCAGTTTTGAGGAGTGTGAAATTTGCTTTAGAGAAGTTTTTCAATGTAGTTTTGTGGGCAGGGGGTGGGGTCGGGATGTGAATATCCAGTGAGATTAGTTTATGGTCTGATCTTACCAGTGAGGGATACACTTCTGGTCTGGAGCATAGAGTCCCCATGTTGGTGATGATCAGGTCCAGTATGTTTTCCCCTCTTGTGGGAGTGGTAACAAGTTGTTCCATAGCATTTGAGTTTATAAATTCTAGGAACCTTTGGGCTAGGGTGTTGGAGCTAGAGTAATGCTCCCAGTCTATGTTTGGGTAGTTGAAGTCACCCAATATAATGGTGTTTGGAGAGACCATATTTTCCAGTGTTCTCAGGAAGGCCAAGTGGGGTTCCTGGGTTTGGGAGGGTGGTCTGTAGCAGGCTATAAACTGGAAGGCAGTTTTACCCACTGTTAGTTGCACATGGATATTCTCTGATGCTTCGTGCTGTGCCACCAACCTGGAGGTGTGGGTATCTTTGGTGAATATTGATACTCCCCCTCCTTTTGTGGTTCGGTCCAAGTTTTGGGGCTGAAAAGCATGGTATGAGGTATAACCTGGTAGTGCTGGGGTGCTCTCGGGAGCCTTGAACCAGGTTTCTGTTACTGCACAGATATTGATGTTCTCCATGCTAAGGAGAGTTTCGAGTGCATGCATCTTGAGGTTTAGACTTCTGGCGTTGAGTAGCATTACTCTTAGTTTCTCATCCCTTGTGATACCTATGGAGGTGGGTTTGTCTTTTGAGCCTTGCCTAAAAAAGGCACTATGGGGGTGGCTAGTGCCTTTGCCAATATCCAAAAGCCCAGGGGTGACAGGTGCAAGCCATCCCTAGCAAAGCATCGTGGCTTGTCGAGCATGTCATCCCAGGCTGACAGGCATTGGATCCCCTTTGAATGACACCAATACTTAAGCCAATTGTTGAAATTGATCATCTTGTCTTCATATTGTGGCATCATTCTTGGTGAGGGTAAGATGCTCCTCAAGGTCAGGGTCATACCGGCCTGGGCTACATGCTCAGAGAGCTCCTCTATGTCTCTTTTCATGTAGTCCAGAGAGGTACATCTCAGGTCATTCACACCAGCATGGACAATGACTGAGTCATATTTGTACTTGCCTTGGAGTGACCTGAGTGCTTGTGTTATGTGGCGGATCATAGCTCCCGACAGGCAGCTCACCGTGACCTTCTTCTTGTTCAGCCTGGTGAGCGGGACGTCAGTGTGCCTGACGATAGAGTCACCTATTACAAGTGTATCAGGTGTGTTGTTTAGCCTTAAGGGCTGTGACTGTTTGGCACACTGGCTTTGTGAGCTATGTGTTGCACGTGTTTTGTTTTGGGGTAGCGGTTGCTTGGGTGTCTGCTTTGGAGGTCTCTGCTGCTTAGGCAGATTTTTATTTAGAGCCTCTGAGTATGTTTTTGTGTGTTTATGTGTTTGGTTTGCTGTCGTGGTAGGTCTATGTGAGACTGGAATTGTAGTGAGTGTGGTTTCCTTCTCCTCCTGACTGGTTATGCCAGTACTGAGTTGAGAGAGCTTAGCCTCCAGTTTGGCTATATGGTTGCATCTCTCACATGTGTTGGAATTTGTTGGGAGGAGGAGAGGGTTGTCTGTGTACATGAGGCAGTTGTAACATTGCCTCAAGATTTCCAAACAAAAGAAAGCCGTAGAGCGGAATGCAGTACTTTTCCTTAAACAAACCACGAAAGTGACACCTCAAGATTCCCAGATTCACCAGCTGGACCGGAGAGGAGATTGACAACTGACCTTTGGACATGCTAGAATAGTATTGCGAATGCCTTTATAATTGAAAAAAAGGGCCAATGGGGAACAAGGTACTCAAGGGGAGTTTGTGAGGGAGTAGTGCTTTTAATTTTTTAGTGCTGACTTATATAATTGCTTTAGTGAGCAAGTGCCAGGTAACTTAAATGCAATGTGTTACAGGTAACTTAAATGCAAAAATGACAAACAGTAACTTTCTTTCAAGTGAAACAAGGAAATAAGTACAGTAAGCAATGCAGATATCACTAGGGATCCACAGAAGCATTGAAAAGCCACGTTTTAGGTGGAATTAGCATTTCAGGAAATAACAAGCAAACAAACAACAAGCATACAAACAAAGCTAGATTCAGCAGGCCTGGATCTAGTCTATGCTACAGCAAACAAGGTGTACCAATTTCAGTAAGAAACAGTTCAAATATGCAGGCACTATAAGCCTTTAACCAGAAATTCCCAGCTCAGAAGGGCAGAGTCCAGCCTCTCCTCCCACAAGAGTGCAGACCACAAACCTTCTTAATGTAAAATAACTGGCCTGAAGCCCAAGTGCTTAAACCAGAACTAATACACTTTTAGAATAACAGGCACTGAGCCCTCCATCAGCAGTTCCCAACTTAGAAGGATGTAAACTACCTGTCCTGCCACTACAGTGCAGGCTGCAAACCTTCCTAATGTAAAACAACTGGTCTGAAGCCCAAGTGCTTAATCCAAAAGACTTAGAATGATAGCTACACTTTAATCAAGTTACTACCAAGCAGTAATAAATACAATTGAATACTTTAAAGAATGCCTGGATTAGTCCTCAAGTTATACAAACAAAGCTAGATTCAGCAGGCCTGGATCTAGTCTATGCTACAGCAAACAAGGTGTACCAATTTCAGTAAGAAACAGTTCAAATATGCAGGCACTATAAGCCTGTAACCAGAAATTCCCAGCTCAGAAGGGCAGAGTCCAGCCTCTCCTCCCACAAGAGTGCAGACCACGAACCTTCTTAATGTCAGTGCAGACCACGAACCTTCTTAATGTAAAACAACTGGTCTGAAGCCCAAGTGCTTAAACTAAAAGGCTTAGAATGAGTTACACCAAGCAGTAATAAATACAATTGAGTACTTTTAAGATGACACAAAAGCAAAATAAAGTAGGAAGAAACACAAATACAGTAAAAGCAGATACAGTTTTTTTTTTTTTTTTGAGTGAGCAAATGAGATGGGCCCAGGAGTTACAGGACAGAAACAAGTGCAAATGCAGGCCTTCAAATCAGAAAGTTGAGAGAGATGGAAGACCACTCAGATGGCCAATAACTACAAATTCTGGGCCAGAACCACTCCTTATGTGGTAGACAGGTTACCTAATGCTTACCACTCCCACTGATAAGCTAGAAGGCTTCCCTCCAACACAGAAAGGCTTGTGGGGGCTCAGAAGCTTACAAACAGTCCTGGATACAGCAAATCTGTATCTGAACACTAATTACAGGAAAGGTAGGAAACAGGCTTACAATTTTTTTTTTCAAAAAAGTAGAAAACAGTAGTAAAAGCAATTCACATGCAGTGCAAGCTGGCACACTTGAGTATGTAGCAATATTAGTCCACACACAGTTTGAAAAAAATGTAATTAAATTAAAAAGGACTAAAAGCAAGTGCAGAAAGGGTTTATTAGGTAGAATGCAGTAAAGAGATGGGACTGGGGGAGTGTCCTAGATCAAATCTACAGTGGGGCAGGCACTGCAAAAGCCACCAAATTTAAACTACAACCAAGAACAGGGAGGGGGATGGGGAAGACAGTTTCAACAGAGATGTGAGGAATCACAGTGCAAATTGTAAAACCAAAAAAATATATACTGATCTCTGTATATTTGCAGAACAGTAAGACAACAGATATCTAAGCAACAATTTAGCTCTATAATACAGAATAATACAGAAAAATATACTCAGCACTATATATTTGCAGATAGTCTTGTAAGGCTGTCTCAGCACATTGTGTTTTACTGAAAAGGCACGTACACTTCAACTTCTTTTAATTTTATGTTTTAAACAAATGTTTACAGAATATTTTAATTTGCTACAATTCTAATACAAATGTTTCCTTAAAACAATGAACATTTTCACAGCTGACTTCACATATTGCCCTCATTTATACACTCGGTGAACTTTGTTGAGAAAACCTTTAAGAAAGAAGTTTGAAGTAAAAGTCACACACTCCCATTTGTATCCTGAAATGTCCTCTGCTTTTTTGGCGACAGGGTAAACACTTCATCTGTTCTTACTTAAAATCTCTTTGCCATGATAGACAAGTAGGTGGTTCACACAGCCTATCTTGACCTCGCCAAGGCTTTCGACACTATCCCCCTTTCTTGAATTGTAGCTAAACTCAGTAATGTAGGTATAAATCCCTACATCACAAGATGGGTTGCCAACTGGCTCACTGACAGAACCCACACTGTAAAAGTTGCACACTCCAAATCTGACCTCAAACCAGTGACAAGTGGAGTACCACAGGGTTCAGTCCTGGGACCTCTTCTGTTTGGTATCTACTTCTCTGAAGTACAGGCTAACACAGAAGGCCTCTGGCTAATGAAGTTCGCAGATGACTGCAAACTAGCAACCATAGTCGAGTCCCCAAATGATGTGGAAATCCTACAGAAGGGCCTCGCTGAAACAGTTGCCTGGTGTCAGAGCCATGGCCTCAAGCTCAAAGCCAAAAAGTGCATTGTCATCCCCTTTGGTAAAAACTCTGCATCCATGAACTACTACATAGACAGCAGTCTACTTAATACCGAATGTGTGATGAGACCTTCGGACCCAGGTGGACAGTAGTCTGTCTTTTGATAGTCACATCACCACAGTAGTCAGGAAGTCCTTCTGCATGGCACACCTCATCATAAAAGGGTTCTCATCCAGGAAAAAAGAGGTCATCGTTCCCCTCTACTCGACACTCATTAGACCCATTATAGAGTACAACACCCCTTTTGGAATGTTCCTTACAAGACATCTGCAGCAGCTGGAAAGGCCACAGAAGTACCTCATAAAGACGATTACTGACCTCAAATAGATGTCCTACACTGAACATCTCAAAAAACTCCAACTTTACTCCATAGCATATTGCCTACTCAGAGGTGATCTCTGCCTAACATATAAAGCTATGTCAAACCCAGAGCTGTTGGACATGCTACACCTAAAGAAATCCCAATCCCTCCTAGCTACATGGTCTAGGGACCTAAACCTTGTCACCACAATAAACAGGACATGCTGTAGGGATAGATTCCTGTCCCAGGGACTTCCCATACTCTGGACCAGGCTACCCATCTATGTCAAGCAAGGTTCTTCATTAGCACTCTTCAAGAAAAATCTTGATGAGTGGATGGGAAATAGGAAATACACCCCAGGGAACACTTCTGTGTCTCTGCTCGACAGTGGCACAGGAAAATAACTTTCTTGGGTGGCATAAGCCAGAGAACCTTGTTGGCTAGGCTTAAGTAGGCCCTTGGGCTGATAGCCTAGTACCTACCTATGAACCTATGAACCCTGCCATTTTGATTATCCATTGAGTATGTTATATTAGTGTGTTGTTGTACCAACTGGGTATACCCTGACATTAACTCCTGTTTAGAACTTTGCCACTGCTTACAAGCTTTCACAAACTTTACATTATACTTTATGTCTTCTGTAATGTCTGGACAATAAAAAATTGCACAAGTCCCCTTTATGTATGCTTTATACTCAAAGCCCTAAAAAAAAAGAAGTATTATAGGCTATGGTTAGACATGCCTGATGACAGGCCCTTGAAGTTTCAACTTCTGCATCACTTCTCCCTCTGTTCTCTTATTAGGACTACACTTTTTGTACTGTAATCCCTTTTTAAGAATACAGATTCCTTCTGCCCTTAAGGGTCAGGAACCTCCTAGGCTACTGTCTTCAAGTTTTGAACAATAGGATCTGAGAGCTGTGCTTGCTACCTGCCTTATCTCAATGTTTGTAATCCTCACCAGTTCTCCTTTCTAAAATGTCTACTACTCTTTGACAACTGTGCCTCAGATTTAGGTTTTTTGCTAGCAACCTTTTCTTCTCAGAAATAAGTCCTTTCAGAGTTATTCCTGCACTTTATGTCAGCTGTACCTCTGGTTCAGGCTTTTTGTTACCTGGATCTTTTTTTTTTTTTTTTTTTTTATGGCCACATTACCAGTTTTTAATGGAGGTTGAACACTGGCCAGGTTTCACTTCTGCTACTATTCTCACATGGCTGCTGTCTTCCTTGTCTGCATGTAGTGTTATGTACACAGGGTACTATTTTACCAAATATATTACTTGTTAGCTGCTGGGATAGCATCAGGTAGTACCTACATGCACCCTGACCCTCCCCTTCCAAGTCGAAAGGAATCCTAGCTAGTGGCACTTGAAAATATGCTCCTCTCATGGCCCTAACTACAGTGAACTGCCTCAGTTTGTATTTTTTTTCTCCCAAACAGCTGCAGGTTTAACAAAACTGTACCAGATGCAGCATCACTCCTAACAATGGTTTCTCTAGCCTCTACCAGGATAGAACACAGCCCTGGTGATAACCGGGAGTAGCTGCAGCTTCAAGGCAGCTTGTTATTACTATTTTGCTACATTTCTGTGCCCTTACAGACATTTTTACCCTAGTTTCACTGTGAATATTTGGACAACACAGCCACCCATCTGGTTACAGTGGAAAAATCTTTCTCTAAGACTTTGTGATGTAATAGAGCCTCTGTTTTTTTTTCTTTTTCTCTGTGTAATCCACAGAGAGGGTTTAGACTGTCTCCCTGAGCAGAGCTTTAGCTTGCTCATATAGCATCCAGATCTGGTTTCTTGATTTGTAGCCCCTCAACTTTTAATCGAGGAGCCAAAAATAAAGAAGAAGAAAAAGAGCGTCAGTTTTCTTATCTGCAAACCAAGTCCATTCCCTGATCTACTCTGCTCTTCCTAACATAGAGACTGCATAGGGAATTTTACTTATGCCCAATATTTTTTAGTGAGAAACCTATATGGACATTCTAATTCTTTGATGTGCCTAGTTAGGTACATTCCAAAGGAGCTATTGTACTCAATAGGTCTGATGAATGTCAAATACAGAAGAACAATGACCTCCTTGAACCTAGATGGCATACCTTTCTTTATAAGTTGCACAACACAGAATGATTTCACTACTGTAGACTTGTGATGGTCAAAGGCTAGATTACTGTCTATGTATGTCCCCAAGTCCTTGACTACTAGGTCAACTCTTAGAAATGTGTTGGTAGTATGATGATGGATGACTTCCAGAAGGATATTATTGTGCATTTCTTGGCATTTAGTTTTAGTCCATGGTTCTGACATTAGTTATTTGTCTGAGTTAACCCTTCCTGGAGAACATTAGTGTAAGTGGGGATTCTGTCGCTGGTCCTAATTTGCAATCATCTGCAAATTTGTTCAGCCAAAGGCCCTTGCTGTTGGCCTTAATGTTAGAGAAGTAGATGCCAAAAAGGAGCGGTGTCAGGACAGATCTCTGAGGGACTCCATTGGTGAGTAGCCACTTTGTAGAGGTGGACTCCTCAATTCTAACTTCCTGGGTCCTGCCTGTGAGCCAGCTGACTATTGACTGTGTGACACAAGGGTTTATACATTATCTCTTGAAACTGACAACAATGCTTGAGTGAGGTATCGTGTGAAATGCCTTGGTCAGGTCAAGGAAGGCAGTATGAATCATTTTGCCCTTGTCCATTGCTTTGGTGACCATCTCAAAGAAGTCCACCAGGTTGAGTAAGCATGACCTGCCCTTGTCAAAAGCAAACTAGGTTAGATCCAGTGTCTGGATGTTTTCTATGTCACTACTGATCGTTTCTGTGACAATAGGAGGCAGTGCCAGCCATGCCAGGAGAAATAGGGTAGTGGATTTGTAACATATGCCAATGCAGCTAGCTGGAATTTTGTAAATAATTATATGTCATTACTATATCAAACTGATTTGTCCAGATGCTTGTCCTGAAATCGTATTTGTGAGTTTTGCTTGTGTTAAAATGTATCAGCAGTGTGCTCTGCTGGAAGGAAAAGAAATGTAGATGCAGTATTATAATTGTTTAAATGTATAAATTGTAACAGCGTATACTGGAAATGAAGAGGGGAATTTTAATCCACCTGACTTTGCAAAATATTTTTGGTTTTATTGAATGTCCTTTACCCAACAAATACTGGGATTCCTCAGAGTCACCATTTAAAAACAAACATTTCCTTTTATATTAAAATAATGACATCATCACTAAGTACTTGAAGAACTGGTGAATTTAAAGTATCAATGCTAAAAAAAATCAATGCAATATCGACCATATGATTAATTATAAAGACCCTCCTAAACTTTAACAATAAACAACATTGTCCATCTAGCCACTATGTTGAAGACAGTCTACTATAATTTCATTGCCCTTTGTTTTAAAAAAGGGACAACAGATATACCTTCATTGAGACCTGGCCATCGCTTAGCATTCAATGTAAGTTGCCACTTGGTCTCTATCAGCTCCACCTCTAATTTGCTGTTTCCACCCCTTTCACTTTGATCATGCTCTCTCTCAGCTCAACCTCCAATTTGCTATTTCCACCCCTTTCACTTTGATCAACTTTATCTATAATAAAGAATTAAAACATTTTGTAGTTAGAACATGCCTCAGTATGGTTATATAGAGCACTGTATGTATGTATATATGTATGTATATATTTAGAGTGTCCAGGGTGATGCACTTGCAACACAAGGAATGTTGTATATGTTGCTATGTGTACAGCGTGCCTGGCATTTTATGTGGATAAAACCACATGGTGACTTAGGGACAGAATCTGTGAACATGTGAGGGATATCAAGAATAAAAAGACATACAATGCTCTATATAACCATACTGAGGCTTGTTCTAACTACAAACATTTTTATTCTTTATTATAGATAAAGCTGATCAAAGTGAAAAAATTAGAGGTTGAAACTTAGATTGAATGCTAAGTGATGGCCATGTCTCAATGAAGGTATATCGATTGCCCCTCTTTTAAAATAAAGGGCAATGAAATTATAGTAGACTGTCTTCAATATTAAGAAATGTTACTAACATAAGTGGCTGGGATGGACAATGTTGTTTATTGTTAATGTTTAGGAGGTTCTTTGTACTTAATCATGTGGTCAGTATTGCATTGATTTTTTTAGCACTGGTACTTTAAATTCACCAGTTCTTCAAGTACTTACTGATGATGTCAGTAATTATTTTAATATAAACACATCGTTACTGAATTTGTTTGTGGTTTTAAATTCTTGAAATTAAATTACTTTATGGGTTAAGGCATAAAGGTGTTATTCCAAAGTTTTGAAGGGAGTCAGAGATGCAATGTCTATGTTAGGGAATAGGTTGCAACTCCTGTAGAAAGAGTGAAATGGGTTTATGGTTTTTTGACTTCCAGCAGCTGCACCATATCTGAGAAAAGCTCTGTCTGTGTGTATGGTAACACATAGGTGCTAAAACCCTGGCATCTTCTAGTGATGGTGGATAGTACAGGAAACAGAGCTAGATGATCAGATGTATGTGTTGTCATTCTATACAGAAATAATATTTTAATATTGGAGGAGACTGAAGTCTTAGCAGCATTTTGTATTCTGTTTTGGATCTGACAACAAAGACCACTTGCTCATCTTGCCTTGCTCTATTCAGTAAGTAGGAACAGCAATTCTTTTAGTCAGTCAGGAATAGATAGTGAGACTAGCTAAATACTGTTTTTCTATAACTTTGTGAAACTTTCCATCAGTGTTATTTTTAATATTCCCTGTGACTGAAACTCTGGTGTTTACTGTAAATAGATATTTAATATGTTTATGTTATTTTATTATTAAATATATTTAAACTTTTCATTGTGGCTGGTCATTTTAGAAAATATTTAAGCTTTGAGAGTATTTGCACATACTTATTTGGTGACAGCTCTGGCCATTCCTGAAGCCTTGCTGTTTGGTCATTACATTTATATTAATATTAACTTGTACTCAGTATAATTAGGTATCTTTGTAAGAGCCTTAAAGTAGCTGGCAGGGGGTCTGGTGCAATAATAACTACCTCATAATCTGGGCAAAAGGGGGCACAGCAGGTGAATCTGTGCCAGCCTTTCCTGTGTGTGTGTGTGTGTGTGTGTGTGTGTGTGTGTGTGTGTGTGTGTGTGTGTGTGTGTGTGTGTGTGTATCTACTTTAGTAGACTGAACATTCGCTTACCCGACTATCATATTACCGAGATGAAGAGGCTGATAACCACATTACACCGATGTCCCAGAACACCGACTTTCCACTCCAGTTAAGTAACTGCTTGTCCATCCTGAAAAAAAGCAAAATCAAAGGTATTAAACTCACCCATCCCACACACCCACATGTGAGGGGCTGCACCCCACACAACCCCTCTAACTAAATATACCAAGTCTGAGAACATACTACCACAGGGACAAGGGGCAAAGTTCAACACGGTGGCCAAGTGGTTACTTACTTGGAGTGGAACGTTGATGTTCTGGGATGCTGGTGTTATGCAGTTGTTGGCCTTTTTATTTCGGCAATATGAATGTCGGGTAAGTGAACATTTGGCCTACTGAAGTGTGTGTGTGTGTGTGTGTGTGTGTGTGTGTGTGTGTGTGTGTGTGTGTGTGTGTGCGTGTGTGTGTGTGTGCATGCAAATCAAATCTCAAATAATGTGTGTGTCAACTGCTTGGTGTAGAGACACAAAGCACTGGTTTCACAGAGAAGGTGTTGGAGGACTTAGCTTGGAACCGAGCTAAGGACTCAACTCTAGGCTGTGCCAGTGGAGACTCGTATTGAGGCCTGGAGAGAAAGAGATGAACCAGCCCCCAGACTTAGTGTGTTCCCAGGGTGAAAAATATTGTAATGAAGTCTTAATTGGAATGATTAATTGAATGCTGCTCAGTAATTGAGAAGAGTATTTAAGAGAAGCAGTGTGTTATAACCATCAGTCTGAAGAAATCTCCCTTGGAGATGAAAGCGCTTACTTGTGGTTAATTACAGCTCTGTTATAGTTTGCTTCAGAGTGTGTATTGGATTTATTCTGTGGATTTTATTTCGTGCATTAGAGCTTCTTTCTGTGGTTCCTGCCAGCGTTTCTTTTTGGAGTTGTGCTGTTGTTTTGGATTGTGCTGCTTTGTTTATTGGTGTTATTAGTTGATTTTATATCCAGCTTTCATTCAAAAGAGCTAGCTTAGGTAAACCAAGCTGGACAACTGGGCAACAGCAAGGCAGTAGCTTTTTGACACAGGACTTTTGGGATTTATGGTGGGCACAGACTGGAAAATAGAGGCTCATAAACTCCTCCCACTATTAGCATATGTCTTATGCATAGATCAAAGTAGGCCAGGATCAGGGTCCCCCCAAACCACTTATCACTGGCAAATACACATGCCCATATCTGGCAACATTAGCCAATGTGACCAAGTCACCTAGAGCCAGTTTTCACACCATTGAATTACAAGTCCTGACACAGCCTGCAGTCTATCATCCCCATCCTTAGGATACTGCTCACCAGAGTTGGTTTCTAAAGCAGTCCATCTACATAAGTCTTCTTCTGATGGGTACCACCTAGACTCTGCTGCTGCCCATGATTCCTTTCAGTTAGGGCGGTGGAGTTTGGATCTTCAACATATTCCTTCGGAAATTTGCTGGGACAGATAAGATTATCCAGACTATGTTGAAAACATGATGATTGAATGAGAGAGAGTTTTCCACGAGTACCAGCGCTCTTATAAGTATTTGTTTGAAGAGGTGCACCATTTATAACATTATGGTGGGAGCAACTTTTAGGCTGAATGCTACTATGCCACTCTTTTTGGCATTTTTCTTAAGATCATTTTCAATACACCATGTATGTGCAGGTCCCAGCCCTTGTTGGATCTTTCTTAGTATCAGTGGATAAGTGGATAACAGTGCCCAGCTTGCAGTCATCAGCAAACTTGATCACCCATACTTGTGACACTGGCTTAGATATTGGCAAAACAAATGCCAAACAGCAAAGATCCCAGCACTGATCCCCATGGTAGCATACTTATTGCAATTTTTAACTTCAGAGATGGTGCCAACAACTTTTACAACTTGGTATTTCTTGGATAGCCACTTTGCAGTCCAGTAGACAATGGGGGAGGGGTTTACAGACTCCCTATTGAAGTGTTGGCACTCAGAATGCTGAATGCTGACAAGCTGAAAAAAAAATAAATAAAAGACCAGAAAAACAGGAGAAGAGCAAATCTTGAAACAGTTTCTGCTTTATATTTTCATTTTTTGAGTGTGAAGGATGCTTATTCATAGTGGAACACTTTTTTCTCAGGTGAAATCTTGAAACTTGCTCTTCTTCTTTAAACTTCTTTTTGTAGGGGGGTGGGAGCATCAAGCACCCCCTCACAGTTCCTAATTTATAAATACTAACTCCATGATCACCATATCTTGAAGAAAAGGAAATGTTCTGCAAAATGGCATCTTAGACTTAGTATATGCAAGTCCATTCTTTTGGCCATTCAGTCTCCATATTTGTCCCAATATTTCAAATGGTTACTGGGTTTATATTGCTTTTGTCTAAACTTCAGTAATACCAGCATGGGAGATAGGGTAAAACCCTTGGCTAGATCAATATAAACAATGTATATGGTGACCACTGTCCACACCCTCTGGTTATTGCTTTGTTCTTGTTACTGTCTCCATCCAGGTTGGGCCTGAAGGTGGTCCTTTGTGATCAGTGCATACCCTGGTAAACAAACAGAAATAAATAAGTTAAATAAATTAATTAAGTCAACATTTGAAGAAGTAAAAGTGAAACACTTTGCATAAATAATATGCTTTACAATATATGTTAAATTACAGCTGCTGGTACAAAGACACGTTATCTATTAGTGCTACCAAGTTTGGGAATGATCCTAATACACCAGAACTGTAATTCCTACTCCCTAACCTCCCTATAGATTAACTGATTTTAGTAGTCCTACAACAGAACCAGGTCCATCAAGCCACCTGTCATAAGAACAAAAATTCCTGATGTAAAAATATCCTCCAGAAACAAACTAAAGGTTATGCTGCTTAATGCTAGGAGTCTAAATCAGAAACTGCACTCACTGGAAGTATTCCTTACTTTGGAAGATACCAGTGTCTGTGCAGTCACTGAGATATGGTTCAAGGCTGCAGAGAGCAGCCCGGCCCTGCAAGACTGCAATACTTTTCACACATTCAGACCACAAAATGAATGTTAAAGAGCAAAAGGAGGAGGTGTATTCATTTTCATTAAAGACAAATACACCTCAAAACTGGTTAAACTATATGACTCCCTAGAGTTACTCCAAGTCCAGCTAACTGTAGGAAAGACCCTCTTCCAGAGAATTGTTAGCTATAGGTCCCCAGCCATGAACAATGAAGACTACGCTCCCTACCTAGACCTACTTAGTCACTTACAATACAGTCAAACACCCTGGTCATGGGTGACTTTAACTATCCTTCTATCGATTGGGAAACATGTATGAGCACAAACACACTCACCCTAAGGTTCCTGGACTTTGTTAACACAAATGCCCTGGAACAGATAGTCTTCACCCAATGTCCTTGACCTAGTACTCACCAACATGGGGGATTGCTGCACCACCACATGTGTGGGGCCCTCCCTGGTAAAGTCAGACCATAAATTAGTCTTGTTCAAAGTAACAATCTTGCCTGACCTCCCCTTCAAGAGCAAAAAGGTTAAAAAATTCCTCCAAACCAAACTATAGCCTCCTAAGTGATGACATAAATAGTTTCAAAACCCCTGCCACCACTGATAGCAAAGACAGAGGTGTGGATAAATGCCCTGTTTAAACACCTATACAAATGTATAGACTCAGCCATACCTGAACGGATCAAAACAGGGTCCTCATGAAAAAAACAAGCCACCTTGGTGGTCATTTAGCATAAATAGGTTATACAACCAGATAAAGAAACTGCCATCAAAGAACAAGAGAGTTTGATCTCAGCAGAAAAATAAGAAGTTCATCAACAGCTTGAGCAAGCAAATTAGACACCTAGTAAAGTCCTCCAAAGCTAATTATGAAACGAGATTAGCATCCCTAGCTAAGGATAGTCACCTGTATCCGGAATCTAAAAGGGAAGTCCCAGCTTTGTGCCAAATTAGTAGTCAACAGTACCACTCATACTGTACCTGAGGACATTGCCAACCTGCTAGTTAATAAGTTTGGTAAAATCTTTACTCCCTCTCTCCACCAATCATGCCGCAAAGTATAACTGTCACTAGTCTTCTACCTAGTATCTGCAAAGAGCAGATTTTAACCGCACTCTCCAAGGCCAAAAACTCAGCTTCTGTGGGACCAGATAACATCCCAGGCTGCTTACTAAATGATCTAAAACAGGAGCTAGCAGAACAACTGGGCACTCTGTTCAACCACATTCTAAGTACTGGCTTTGTCCCAGCAGAGTGGAAAACATCAACTGTAATCCCCATGCACAAAGGGAGTCTCTCAACAGACTCTGGGAACTGTAAACTCATAAGCCTAACTAGCCTTGTATGTAAGGCTGTGGAGAGAATCATCATGGACCTTATCAATAAGGATATAGGAGACCTTCAAATTCTTGACCCGACTCAGTTTGGCTTCATTAAGGGCAGATCATGTCTGTTAAACCTGGTGGACTTATTCAAGAGTGTCACTAAAATCCTGGATAAAGGCAAAATAGTACATACTGCCTATCTCAACTTAGCCAAGGCCTTTGACACAATCCCCCACTCAGGCATTATTGAGAAACTCACCCAGCTGAGGATTTACCCATACATCGTTAGATGGATATCCAATCAGCTCACCGACAGAACGCATATAGTCAAAGTTGGGGATTTCACCTTTACCTGCAGACCTGCAACCAGTGGTGCTCCACAGGGATCTGTGCTGGGCCCCCTACTGTTTGGTATCTATTTCTCAGAAATCCAGGTGAAAACTGATGGCCTGTGGCTTACCAAATTCACCGATGACTGAAAAACTGGGTGCAATCATTGGATCCCCAATGATGCCAACATACTGCAAAATGGATTACACAGATAAATGATTGGTTCCAAAGCCATGGACTTAAACTTAACACAAAAAATGCATTATCACCCCTTTCAGCAAAGCAGAAATCCCTGCAAATTACAATATTAATAATACCCCCTAATTCTAACCCAGTGGTGAGAGATCTGGGAACATACATTGATAGCAACCTCAACTTTGATCATCATTTGTCCGCAGTCATAAGGAAGGCCTTCTATGTTGTGCATCTCATAAATAAGGACATAGCATTCAAGGCTAAAGAGGTTATAACACCCCTGTTCTTATCCTTCATCAGACCAATAATAGTGCACATTGCTCCTTTCTGTATGTATCTCACCAGACACACGCAGCAGCAGGAGAGACTGAAATTTTCTCACCAAGAAAATTCAGAGCCTTCTACACATGACCGACATGGATAGACTAAAGGCTCTGTCACTGTACTGTGTATTGTAAAGACTGCTTAGAAGCAACTTATATCTGGCCTACAGAGGAGTCTCAAACCCTGTCTTAATGGAAATGCTGCACATCCATAAATCAAATGGGACAAGATTTGCCCACTCTAAGGAGTTTAACCTAGCCTGCGCCATTAACAGGACATGCTGGAGAGACAGATATGTCTCCCAGAGGTTGCCATTCCTCTGGAACAAACTCTTAGTTCACATAAAACAGAACTTCTGATTGACTCTATTTAAGCATAACTTGGACTGTTGGATGGGAAACAATAAATTTACCCCAGGGGTTTCTCCTATGTCCCTCTTGGACAGGGGAAGCAGGTGCTGGTCTTAGATTTCATTGCTAATATAGACTATATATCTTGGTCTATAAAGGAACAAGGGTATAACATTGCTAGGCTTCGTAGGGACCTAGGGCCAGTAGCCTCCTATGATCCTATAATTCTATGTCTTCAATTCAACAGCAAGGATGTTCAGATATACCTTAAACTGGACACAACATACCACGTGCCCTAAAATGAAATAAACCAGTAAAGAAGTCATACACACTAGAATGCGTTTGTGTCTTCTCCAAAGTACAATGAATTTGGAGTCAGTATATTTATTTCTTGCCATATTCAGAGTTACCTTAGCTTGCTATATTTCAGCTGACTATAGCCCTTCACCTGTGTTTTATTTCTATAGGCAAGTTTGTGTAGTAGGAGTTTTACTATGTATGGGATGCAGTTTAGTTTTTTAATTTATATTTGCTGAACATTTATTTACGTGACCTTTGATTCACAGAACTGAGCATTATTGAATTGTCCAAAGTCCGTGCTACCTTACAGTACAGATTTCTGCCTAACACACATAACTTTGCATTTAGTGTAAATTGCACGGTTATACTGTGGACTAAAGAATGCATCATGCTAATTTTGTGACAAATGCTGTGTATTGAGAAAATGAAACTGCAGTTGTGCTGAATGCATTGTTTGATTATTACATAGGAAGTTAAATACCTCCCAACTGCTTTGATTTAGACATAGTGCTATGATTTTTGCTATCAGATATAGCCTTGCTCCTAGATTTATGGTGTTCCTCTTAAAGTCAGACTTGTTTATAGATATATAAATGAGCTAAGGCTATTGACTTCCTATCACCACCTATATAGGGCCTGTTATCTAAAGACATTCTATTGAGAAAAATAACTAAGTGCTCCTCTTTCTAACCCTCTGTTATGATTTTTAAAAGCCAATGATATTACTTTTAATGTGCAGAGGTTGAGAGATATGAGAAGTTATAATCAGTGGCATATCTCTCAAGTACATACTGTGCAAAATAACTGTATCAGCACTAGTGTTGTGTAAGGCAAATATGTTTTCTATATTGAAATAATACCTGCTGCAGTTCATTCTACACTATTACCACTTGAGGGTGCTCAAATGACATTCTTGAATTTAATTCTAGCAAGAAACTCAAAAGAAACATCTGCATGTCCTGAAACATTTAAATTTTATACAAGTAAAACTGTGTATATGTAATTGTAATAAGACCAAATAGTATTTCAGAAAGTACTTACTTTTTCAATTGTTATAAGACCAAATATTTAAAAATAATAATTAACTTTTATTGTCTTTTGTATAAAGTTTTTTTTGTCAATCTATGGACCTTTCAATTTATTTCATTTTAGTTTTCTGAGTAAACTTACCTAGCGATCCTTGTTTTTTCTCTTGCTAGCAGAAACGCTGCCAATAGTAAATGATACTGGGTATTATGCTAACGATACAGCAGATGACAGTGCAATTTGTCATAATGCCCTTATGCTGCATTCTGACAGTTGTCAGATTCAGATATGACCACATAATGATTAAGAATGAGATGAAAAGGCTCCATAGTCGACAAAACTTGGGCTTGTTTACTGCAGCCTCTGACTTCATGCAGTGTACCTCTGAGTAAGTCTATTAATCATCGAATTTCATGCTTTTCTTCAGCAGACAGACGTTGCTTCTAGTTTACTTCACCTCATTACTGCAACTACTAATAAATTAAAAGGGAAGCAGTTCAGTTGTGTTCATCTTTAATCAGGGGTCAAAGCACAGATTCATCAAAGAAGGTCAAAAGTCATTGCAAGGAAAAATCCCCCTTACCCTGAGGTGCTCTACATCTGGAGTTGTTTATATTAATTGGCGGAAGATATCAAATCTCTCTACATTTAAAAGAAAAAATATATGTGAGTTGTGTAAGTGATGTTTTGACAGCATTTGATGACAATCTTAACAGTTCTGCATTATGAGCTAACTTAAAATGCAAGAGAAAGTACAAACGTCATTCCATTCTGAGTGCAAGTGTTGTTAAGTACTACAAAGACAACTTCAGAAAATCTGCCCGGATCGATAATGATAACACAGTATTTCATTTGTGTTCAGTGTTTGGCATATCTTTATAATTACAGAGATATTAATTGCATTTATCAACACCCTGTCAAATGTGTGCTTACCAGCTAATATTTTCTTATTACTGATTAATGCAAGCACTGTTCTTTTAATGCAGAGGAACATGTTTTTCTCACTAGTAAGAAATAGCCAGGGAATTGTTATGGCTAGGCTTGTATAGGCGCTAAGGCCGATAGCCTAGTACCAACCTATGAACCTATGAACCTATAAATATAGCATTGCTGTAGATATAATTGTATCGATACTGTATTATCATACCATTGCTGGAGCCTTCCTGTGTCCTGACAGAGTGATCTTCAAACTATCTGGAGATGTACAGAGAGGAGTATATTTTTCTGGCACGTCAGAGCTGTGTACAGGTAATTGTTGTTTGACTAATTTTATATCATTGCTGGCTGACTTCAGAGTTGTGCACTGTTATTTTTGCTTCACTGTATAGTTTTTCAGATCTCTGCTGAAAGTATTGGTTTTCCCATACCCACCCTCCCTATTCCTTTGTTGTTGTTTAAATTTGGAGGCTTTTGCAGTTGCCCGCCCCCACTGTAGATTTGATCTGGGACACTCCCCCCCAGTCCCATCTCTTTACCTCATTCTACCTAATAGACTCCTTCTGCACTTGTTTTCAGTCATTTATAATTTAATTGCATTTTTAAATCTATTTGGTCTAACATTGCTACATGCTCAAGTGCTAGCTTGCACTGCATTTGAATTGTTTTGACTGCTGTTTTAGCTACTTTTCTGTATATATATATATATATATATATATATACGCAGAAATATCCCAAGGAGCCAAAGTCTACACGTATATCTGTACACCCTCGGTCAACACAGCCAAAGCTTAAAAATGCTCACGATCAACAAGCAAATTCAGAATCAAAAAGCATTGTTGCATTAAATCCAAAAGGAACCTGAATATTCTTCACTCCAACTTTAAGACAGAAGATCAAAAAACTGTAATCAATTAAATCCAAACAGGGAATAAGAATTCCTTCACTCCAGCCGTAAAACAAGCGATACAAATATGTAGATATGAGTTTATTAGTAAGCGCTTTCGCGGGCATCAACCCCACTTCATGATGAATGGTGCACAACAACGGTTATCCCACTCCACAAGGGTGAGCCACCACGGACCCCGGGAACTACCGCCCCATTAGCCTGACAAGCCTGGTCTGCAAGGCCATGGAACATATCATCATGGAACTTATAAACAAAGACATTGGTAATCTCGAAACTCTGGACCCCACCCAGTTTGGGTTTGTAAAAGGCAGATCATGTCTCCTAAACCTGATAGACTTCTTTGAAGCAGTCACCAAAGCCGTAGACAAGGGTAAGGTGGTTCACACAGCCTATCTAGATCTTTCCAAGACTTTTGACACCATCCCCCACTCTGGAATTATAGATAAACTCACTAAACTAGGTTTAAATCCTTATGTCACAAGATGGGTTGCCACCTGGCTCACTGACAGAACCCAGACTGTGAAAGTAGCAGACTCCAAATCCGACTTCAGACCAGTGACAAGTGGAGTACCACAGGGTTCAGTCATGGGTCCTCTCCTGTTTGGTATCTACTTCTCTGAAGTACAGGCTAACACAGAAGGTCTTTGGCTAATGAAGTTCACAGACGACTGCAAATTAGGAGCCATAATAGAAACTCCTAACAATGTGGACATCCTACAAAAGGGCCTCACTGAAACAGATGCCTGGTGTCAAAGCCATGGCCTCAAGCTCAATTCCAAAAAGTGCATTGTCATCCCCTTTGGTAAAAACTCTGTACCCATGAACTACAACATAGGCGGTAGTATACTTAACACCGAAAGTGTGATAAGAGACCTTGGGACACAGGTGGACAGTAGTCTCTCCATTGATAATCACATCGCCACAGTAGTCAGGAAATCTTTCTGGTGATGACCCACCACTGCCAACCAGTAATCAAAAAGCCTCAGTCCTCACCACTGACAACAGTGGGGGAATGTTTGCTGGGAGGATGACAAGTACACACACAGTATTTCCAGATGCAGCTCTCTGCATCAAGTGCAATTTCCCGTAAGAGCACAGAGAGACCACCATCAGTCCGGGCTGGTTTCTCCCTCTTTCTCCAAATCCCCAATAAGACTCCCTACTGGCACAGCTATAGAGTTGATATCTCAAATGAGTGGCCAAGCCAAAACCTCCAGCACCCACTCTGTCCAACCAGTGCTTTGTGTCCCTGCCCAAGTAGCTGACACACACACTCTTTGAGGTTTGACTTATACGCACACACACACACACACACACACACACACACACACACACACACACACACACACACACACACAAAGACACACACACACACACACACACACACACACACACACACACACACACACACACACACACACACACACACACACACCTGGGAAAGGCTGCACAGGTTTACTAGCTATGCACCCTTTTGCCCAGACTATAAGGTAGTTATCACTGCCACCAGCCACATCCTTATCAGCTACTTTAAGGCCCTTAAAGGGTGTCCAATCTTACTGTGTAATGTTACTATCAATACAAATGGTAGTCTGACCAAGAGTAAGGCTATTAGGAGTGGCCCACAGTGTCACCAAATAAATATGCAAGTACTTTCAAAACTTAAAGGCATTGTTGATGAAAGGACTTCAGTAAGGCTGCAGAAGTGGCATCCATTACAGCCAATGGATGCCTTTGTGACCTGAGTGAATATGGAACTGCAATTCATTTAAATGAGACTGCTCAGCTGTAGGGAGTTTCAATTCCCATGAGGTAATGTGATGTAGGAGATTACTATAGTGAAGCAGAGGGTAAGGGTACCAAGGGTGAAGCCCGTCCCCCTAACCTCACAAAAATGAATCTTTTAAGTTCTGCTACAATGGTTCAGTTTTCACATCCACACAAAATTCAAAAGGCTGACTTTTGTGCTTGTGATATGAAACCATCCGCAGTAGAGGAGAACCATTGTTAATACTTTCCAAGTGACACATCCTAAACTAGTGTTTCTCAAATGGTAGAGCCAGTCTCCCATAGAAAAAGATAGGGAAGGCCCAATCAGGTCTGAAATTCATAACTGTTTTGAGATTGGGTTAGGCAAACTGTTGAAGTATAACAATAAATATGCAAACAGATAGTAAAAGAATAATGTACTAAGCCTAATTTCAGTTATTTTTATGTGTGTGTGTACGTGTGTTTGTGTGTTGTGGGGTTGTTTTAGTGAGTGAGTGTTACTCTGTTTCTTTATAATGCAACATCTGCTTCCTTTATGGGAAATTGCTAAATATTTTTATACTTAAGGGGGGTTGAAGAGATTTCCTGAGTTTATTGGAGGCTCACTCTAACAGAGTCTAAGAACTTTCATGTGAGACAGATTGTATTAGCAGAGACTCATTGGCCCTGGTGTTTAAAGGTGTGGATTGAGATTTTTCTAGATGTAGAAATTATCAGACATATTGAAAAAGTGATCATTAAGTGATGAAGTTTTTCTTCAATTTTAACTACAGTTGCCTGTAGTGCTGACAGATTTATATACACCTTTCTAATGCATATACGTATATATGTGCAACGGTGATTGCACCCTTAACAGTGCTTAGTACCCATAATCCATTAGACACTCATGTCATTCTTGAAGATGAAGCTGTGATGATAGTGGTGTTGTCAGTATTTAGCCATTTTTGTCGGAAATTAAAACTCCACCATAACTTTGAAATCCTGAGTGTAGTCCTGTTATTGAACAGCAAAGTTCAGGGTCTGTAAATTAAGTTGACACCAGCATGATATGGTGCCAGTCCAGTGGGTTATTTTTCATTCAAAATAACTGCTTGCTACAGATCACCCGCCATGCCCCAGGATTCCCACTCCTCTTTTCTTGATGTACTGGAAAATATTAGGGTTCAACCAAACACCCTAATAATGGGCAATTTCAACTACCCCACCATTAACTGGGAAAACTACTCATGTACCAACTCCTTCGCTCAACGCTTTCTGGAATTCATAAACTCCAGTGCCCTGGATCAACTTATCCACACCCCCACCAGGGGCAATAATCTCCTAGATCTAGTCATTACCAACATGAGTGACCGGTGTTCCACACCTGAAGTCAATGCCTCATTGGAACGATCCGACCATAAGCTAATTACCCTAGATATCCACATCCTGCCCCCACCCCCCATTAAGGAAACCATGGTGAAAAGTTTCTCCAAAGCCAACTTCGTGCTTCTTAAGACAGAAGTGGTGAACTTCATGACACCCATGCAGATGGACAATACAGTTACGACTACTGAATCCTACACAATTGCACTTTATAAGCACTTACATGAGTGCATGGATCGGGCTATCCCAAACAGAACCAAGACGCTATCCTCCAAAAAAAGGAAGACAATTTGGTGGTCCCCTGCCATAAACAAACTGTACAACAGAAGGAAGAAACTGTTGCAAAAGAGAGTAAAATGCCACGAGTGGAAGAACTCCCTGGTCAGCCTCAGTAAGAAGCTGCGATCCCTGAAAAAATCCTCCAAAGCTAGTTATGAGAACAAAATTGCCACTGATTCTAAAGACAGCCACAAAGCATTCTATAGCTATGTCAAGAATCTCAATGGTAACACTCAGATCTGCTCTGAGTTACAGCACAATGGCACTAAATATACAGACCCAACTGATATTGCCAACACCCTGGCAGATAGGTTCAGTGCTAAATTTACCCTCCTCTCACCCCCTAAAGAGCCCATCTCTATACCGGAAGAATGCAAAGTTCCTGTACTCATGGCTGCACAGGTGAAAAACACACTCTCCAAAGCCAAGAACACAGCATCCATGGGACCAGACAACATCCCAGGCTGCATTCTACATGAACTACAGAACGAACTGGCACCCCACCTAAGTACCATGTTCAATCATAGCCTCACCTCAGGCTTTGTGCCTGCTGAATGGTGCACAACAACGGTTATCCCACTCCACAAGGGTGAGCCACCACAGACCCCGGGAACTACCGCCCCATTAGCCTGACAAGCCTGGTCTGCAAGGCCATGGAACATATCATCATGGAACTTATAAACAAAGACATTGGTAATCTTGAAACTCTGGACCCCACCCAGTTTGGGTTTGTAAAAGGCAGATCATGTCTCCTAAACCTGATAGACTTCTTTGAAGCAGTCACCAAAGCCGTAGACAAGGGTAAGGTGGTTCACACAGCCTATCTAGATCTTGCCAAGGCTTTCGACACCATCCCCCTCTCTGGAATTATAGATAAACTCACTAAACTAGGTATAAATCCCTATGTCACAAGATGGGTTGCCACCTGGCTCACTGACAGAACCCACACTGTGAAAGTAGCAGACTCCAAATCCGACTTCAGACCAGTGACAAGTGGAGTACCACAGGGTTCAGGCCTGGGTCCTCTCCTGTTTGGTATCTACTTCTCTGAAGTACAGGCTAACACAGAAGGTCTTTGGCTAATGAAGTTTGCAGATGACTGCAAATTAGGAGCCATAATAGAAACTCCTAACAATGTGGACATCCTACAAAAGGGCCTCACTGAGACAGATGCCTGGTGTCAAAGCCATGGCCTCAAGCTCAATTCCAAAAAGTGCATTGTCATCCCCTTTGGTAAAAACTCTGTACCCATGAACTACAACATAGGCGGTAGTATACTTAACACCGAAAGTGTGATTAGAGACCTTGGGACACAGGTGGACAGTAGTCTCTCCATTGATAATCACATCGCCACAGTAGTCAGGAAATCTTTCTACATGGCACACCTCATCACAAAAGGTTTCTCATCCAGAAAAAAAGAGGTAACTGTTCCCCTCTACTCATCACTCATTAGACCCATTATAGAGTACAACGCCCCTTTTGGTATGTACCTCACAAGACATCTACAACAACTGGAAAGGCCACAGAAATACCTCACAAAGATGATTATCGGCCTCAAACAGATGCCCTACGCAGACCATCTAAAAAAAACTCCAGTTTTACTTCGTCACATATGGCCTACTCAGAGGTGATCTCTGCTTAACATACAAAGCTATGTCAAACCCAGAGCTTTTGGGCATGCTCCACTTAAAGAAATCCCAATCCCTCCGAGCTACACGCTCTAGGGACTTAAACCTTGTCACCGCAATAAACAGAACATCCCAGAGGGATAGATTCCTGTCCCAGAGACTTCCCATACTCGGGAATAAACTACCTATCTAGCTCCTCATTAGCACTCTTCAAGAAAAATCTTGATGATTGGATGGGAAATAGGAAATTCACCCCGGGGATCACCTCTGTGGCTCTGCTCGACAGTGGCACAAAAACATTTTTTTCTTGGTTGGCAAAAGCCAGGGTATCTTTTTGGCTGGGCTTGTATAGGCCCCAGGGCCGATAGCCTAGTACCTACCTATGAACCTATGAATATTTAGCACACTGACATAACACAATGATAGATTCATTGTCTGTAAATTTTTATCATGCTTTTAGCATATTTTGTATACCGCTGTGTAAACCATATATGATTGCTTTTTTTGATAAATGCAAACCCTCTATCTTAATTCATACTCTACTGTTCTTGATGTCACAGTGAATAATTTTTAGTAGACAGTACAGAAACTGGAAGAGGTACTGTTGTGCAGGGTGTGATGACCCACCACTGCCAACCAGTAATCAAAAAGCCTCAGTCCTCACCACTGACAACAGTGGGGGAATGTTTACTGGGAGGATGACAAGTACACACACAGTATTTCCAGATGCAGCTCTCTGCATCAAGTGCAATTTCCCGTAAGAGCACAGAGAGACCACCATCAGTCCAGGCTGGTTTCTCCCTCTTTCTCCAAATCCCCAATAAGACTCCCTACTGGCACAGCTATAGAGTTGATATCTCAAATGAGTGGCCAAGCCAAAACCTCCAGCACCCTCTGTCCAACCAGTGCTTTGTGTCCCTGCCCAGTGGCTGACACACACACTCTTTGAGGTTTGACTTATACGCACACACACACACACACACACACACACACACACACACACACACACACACACACACACACACACACCTGGGAAAGGCTGCACAGGTTTACTAGCTATGCACCCTTTTGCCCAGACTATAAGGTAGTTATCACTGCCACCAGCCACATCCTTATCAGCTACTTTAAGGCCCTTAAAGGGTGTCCAATCTTACTGTGTAATGTTACTATCAATACAAATGGTAGTCTGACCAAGAGCAAGGCTATTAGGAGTGGCTCACAGTGTCACCAAATAAATATGCAAGTACTTTCAAAACTTAAAGGCATTGTTGATGAAAGGACTTCAGTAAGGCTGCAGAAGTGGCATCCATTACAGCCAATGGATGCCTTTGTGACCTGAGTGAATATGGAACTGCAATCCATTTAAATGAGGCTACTCAGCTGTAGGGAGTTTCAATTCCCATGAGGTAATGTGATGTAGGAGATTACTATAGTGAAGCAGAGGGTAAGGGTACCAAGGGTGAAGCCCGACCCCCTAACCTCACAAAAATGAATCTTTTAAGTTCTGCTACAATGATTCAGTTTTCACATCCACACAAAATTCAAAAGGCTGACTTTTGTGCTTGTGATATGAAACCATCCGCAGTAGAGGAGTACCATTGTTAATACTTTCCAAGTGACACATCCTAAACTAGTGTTTCTCAAATGGTAGAGCCAGTCTCCCATAGAAAAAGATAGGGAAGGCCCAATCAGGTCTGAAATTCATAACTGTTTTGAGATTGGGTTAGGCAAACTGTTGAAGTATAACAATAAATATGCAAACAGATAGTAAAAGAATAATGTACTAAGCCTAATTTCAGTTATTTTTATGTGTGTTTGTACGTGTGTTTGTGTGTTGTGGGGTTGTTTTAGTGAGTGAGTGTTACTCTGTTTCTTTATAATGCAGCATCTGCTTCCTTTATGGGAAATTACTAAATATTTTTATACTTAAGGGGGGGGTTGAAGGGATTTCCTGAGTTTATTGGAGGCTCACTCTAACAGAGTCTAAGAACTTTCATGTGAGACAGATTGTATTAGCAGAGACTCATTGGCCCTGGTGTTTAAAGGTGTGGATTGAGATTTTTCTAGATCTAGAAGTTATCAGACATATTGAAAAAGTGATCATTAAATGATGCAGTTTTTCTTCAATTTTAACTACAGTTGCCTGTAGTGCTGACAGATTTGTATACACCTTTCTAATGCATATACGTATATATGTGCAACGGTGATTGCACCCTTAACAGTGCTTAGTACCCATAATCCATTAGACACTCATGTCATTCTTGAAGATGAAGCTGTGATGATACTGGTGTTGTCAGTATTTAGCCATTTTTGTCGGAAATTAAAACTCCACCATAACTTTGAAATCCTGAGTGTAGTCCTGTTATTGAACAGCAAAGTTCAGGGTCTGTAAATTAAGTTGACACCAGCATAATATGGTGCCAGTCCAGTGGGTTATTTTTCACTCAAAATAACTGAATGTAGACAGAAAAAATACCATTAAAAGCCAGAAATGTGGAGGATATGCCGTGGAGTTCAGAGCAAGCCTTTTTTATGAAAAAGTTGATGTTTACATCAAAATAAAATAACCGCAAAATTATTGAAAAATGGCAAACTTCAGCCCCCCCCCCCCAAATAATTTAACTTCACAAAGCCATTTGCCCACTTGTTATGGAGGCAGAGGTTTACACACTTTCAAATTGCATCAAAACATGGTAGGAATATGATATGGTACTTTATATCATAGACAAAGAACTGGATGCCATCTACAGTTCATTTCAAATTTCTGAAGGGCATAGTGCTACATATAAGTCAGTAATAAGTAAATTCAGTGAGCATTTTGTGATAGAAATGGAAATAGATGCTATTTATGAAAGGACCATACCTTCACAAATGTGATCAAGCTGAGTGAAATGTCTGTGGAGGCATTTGTCAAGCATTTTCATGAGCTGAACATTGTGGCTTTAATCAGACAGAAGATAAAAAAATAAATAGGACAGTGATTAAGATTGTTGACAGTGTCTTAAATTTATTTCAAACTATAACTTTTAACTTTGGAAAAGGCAATTCAGATTGCCAGATAGACTACATTAGTAAAGAGACACAATACTAATGTCAGTACATCAAATAATGTGTGTGAGGTAAAATGCAAAGAAAATGGCTAACTCAGTACAAGGTGTGATCACGATCAAGGCACGCAAGTGCATGAGAAGTAGAGTGAATGCAAGTTTGGCATTTCATTAATGCACAAGCCCTTTTTCCCATTTTTGCACATGTGGTCAGGGTGTCACTTCAACAGTGAGAATCATCTAGAGCCAATGTAAACACCACTGGCATTGCCGCTCTTTCACACCGCACATACATATGCACACTCACACCTATGGCCAATTGACATTGTCCAATCCACCTAATGCATGTCTTTGAAATGTGAGAGGAAGGCTGAGAACTCAGAGAAAACCCACGCAAATACAGGGCAGATGTGCAGACTCCACACAGAAGGTAGCTTAGTCAAGACTCAAACCAAATAACCTTTTGCAATGAAGTGGCAACACTATCGATTGCACCATATGCATCTGATGTAACCATTTAGCTACTGGTTATGTGCTGTACATAGTAGAATGTGTGAGAAATGCAATAAGATGGAACACTTTACTGCCATGTATAAAACTAAACTAGTAAAAGAGCCACTGAGAATAAAACTGAGGAAAATGTTGAGAAAGTATTTTCCTGGGTCCAGTGATTTTTATACCAAACACTAAATCAGACTGGCAAGTTAAACTCCCAATACATGGAACCCCAGTAAGCTTCAAAATGGATAATGGGGTCTGATGTTATTCTAATAACCCATGGTACATATAGAGGCAGCCCAAAGCATCTGCAGTTGCACGAAATAGGTGTAGAAATATGTGGCCCTGTAGGCAAATTTGAGTACACAAGAAAATTCCTAGCAATGACAGTGGAAAGGACAGATGTACGAGTTTTGAATCAATGTGCTGGAAGGTCCATCTGTGAGTAAGCTGCTCATTGAAAGTGTGATGTGTAACCTTGGGGTCATGCATGTTTAAAGAAAATAAATGAGGTTATATTCAGAGAAGTCTGTGTGCTTAACTGTGAGGCAGTTATAGAGAGACTCTGCCCCATAAGCCCTGACTGCATGCAGAACTCAAATATATGCAAACACTAGGTGTGAACAAAAGTGTAGCTGAGCCTCCTTCTGAGTAGTGTGTCAATGGTGTCAGTGATCAAAAAGAATGTGAAGTGTAAGAATATATAGCAAATAAAAAAGTTAAATGATGCAGACATGAGGGTCAGGTACCTGCTTATATACCCCTTAGAATACTGCACCTAAAGCTTGTTGGTGCCACAGTGATAGTCACATTAGACATTGCAGATGGTTTTAGCAGAAACCATCAAACATGCAAAACGAAAAGATAAGAGCTATT
Organism: Protopterus annectens; assembly: GCF_019279795.1. Classification (NCBI taxonomy): domain Eukaryota; kingdom Metazoa; phylum Chordata; order Ceratodontiformes; family Protopteridae; genus Protopterus; species Protopterus annectens. Next base: position 709,319,323 of record NC_056734.1, read on the forward strand.
ATTACTAATACTGGAGGGTTTGTTTCAAAAGAATGCCTTTAAGTATAACTTCAGCACAAAAGTGTTTCAAATTGAATTGAACAATCTGTTGAAAGGGTATGATGGTTGTGTTTTTGTCATGGCGGAAGTGCTAGTGTTTGGTCCTGATAAAAAAACATATGACAGAAAATTGGAGATGGTTTGAAACTAAACAGCAATAAATGTAGTTTTGGTAAGTCCAAAATCCAATATTTCAGTCACAGCGTAAGTGCTACTGAAATAAATCCTGCTCATCTACTGCTTGATAGACAAAAATCAGACAAGTAGGTTAGTGCAGAAATCCAAATTAAAACAAAAAACTACCCCTGTCAAACCAGTCCAAAAAATTACCAAAACCCAAAAGATGCAAGCATTTCTGTAACAGACAATATTCCACATAAATTTACCTCTCTTTCAATCAGACCAGCCAGTGTACCTAGATCTGGAGAGAGAGAGGAAATAAGAAACAACTGATATAGAATAACTTTGCGGCATTCTTACTTATGTTTGCAGTCCTGTTGCATTCACCGAAGATGGCATTGGCTTCAAAACACATTCCTGGGCTGCATAAACTGTGAAAGGAGATGCCCTCAAAAGGATAATTTGATCCCACACGTCTTCTGAACCAATGTGTCCCTACATGTGCTGCATTTCAATCGAAAATGCAGTTCATATAAATGCATCTACCATCCATGTAACAACCATGCAATGATGCTGCAGTTTAAAGTACAAAAATACAAATCCTACCTACCTTTTTATCTCACCTGTACTTCTTAGTTGTCCATTAAGACATCTAGTCAACTACAATGAACAAACTTCAACCACAACAAAAACTCCTGAATTCTTAGAAACTGAGCATTCATACAACTATCTTACTGACCTCAGCTAAACTTTACAAGATAAACAACACCCTCATTAGACCCCAGCAAGAGTGCTGCACATAGTTCTGATGACATCATTTTCTTAAAGGTATAGACAGAATTAGAGCAGTTCAGATTAAGGCAACAAAAATAGTGAACTATTTGCACTACACACCATATAATCTCCAGTGACTAGAACAAGTTTACTTGTGTAGTGTTGGAGTAAACAGGCTGGAGGGGAAAACTGTAAATTCTTCAAATGATTTTGTGCATTCCATATGTGTACCACCTTAAATAAAAGGTAGATATATAAGCACATGAAGATGAGGTCTGTAGATACAATAATGTAGATCAGGAGAGGTGTGAGGAAGAATTATTTCAGAAAAGGGTGATGCCTGTTGGCCCATCCTTCATGAAGAGGCAGCAAAATCAGTTTCAGCAAAAGAATTGCAAAATGCTGATGGTAAGTATAAGGCAAGTCAGCAGTAAAAAAAGGGTATGGTAATATCCACGGCATATTCAGAAATTATGGGAATATACAGTCTGGGTGGGCCAAGTAGTATGAATATGCCATAATAAACTCTGTTTCTGTATTTTGTTTTGGTATCTACCTGCCATCATGTCAGTTTCATCTAGCAGTATAAGGTACAAGTCAACGGCAGTCCTGAATGCAGTAGCTTTGTAAAACTTACATTCCTTCATGGACATGTTTTAAGGTCTTTTCAAGGGCAAAGAAAGACACCAGTGTGTAAACAACCAAATGACTTGATGTGATCTGACTAGCTGTACTATCTGAAAATGCCTTACCTTATTGTACTGTAAAAAACTGCCAAAGTGGTTGGGCTTCCCCTCTGTACAAAAAGATGGATATAGCTGTCAACGACAAAGAAAGAAACAAGCCAGAGATGCATTGAGAGAGCCAGACCACAACATGAGGTCATTTAAACATATACAAATGAGTAACTGGGATGCCATAGAAAGTCCACTGTAAACCAATACACATTATCTTCTAATTTTAGTCAGATGTTATTAATCACATTTTCTTTAGTAGGTATTGTTATTTACTAATTTCAGCAGTCTCCTGTTCTCATTTTGATGACAGTGAGTCGATTTGCAGTGCTTGACTTCTTGGCATCAATAGTAATCTTGTAAATCTTTGGCCATGCATAGCAATGGAAACCAAGTCAAATTTTCTTCCATAGGGACATACCCCACCGATGACTGAAAACAAAACACAAGACTGTTGTAGCAGCCAAATAAAATACAATGCCAAGTCTAAACTTTGCGTAATCATTTTCAGTCCTCTTACAAAAGAATTATTTTGTGTGAAAGTTCTGGCCATTTAATAAAGGAGTAAGTTTCTTTTTAAATTAGATATAAAGCTGTTGAAGTAGCAATGTCAGATAAAGCTCATCAGGCATAAGATGCATGTGCCATATTTTAGACATCACAAGAACACTACCAGTCACCACTAACTCACAAAGGAAAAAATACTATTATCAAGGACATTAGCTATCATAAGGTGCTTGCTTTGGACTTCAGAGTGGATATAATGGTTATAGATCTGTTATAAAATACCCAAACTTTGTTGTGTAAGGTAGCTGGACCACTCCTTTGCATCAAGGAAGTAACTCATTTTGGTTTTGCCTTTGCACTAGCAATATCCAAGTACTTAATTCCCCTCTATTACAGTTTTAGTTAGGCCTGTTTCATACGTCTTCATAGGTGTTTCTGCAGGTAGACGCTGCATACTCCAGTATGTGTGATTCATACTATCCATTGAATCATGCAGTACAGTTTTTGCACTTTGTATATAAGCACACGCAGCCTAGATCATTATGACAAACTCTGCTGAGGCTCTGGTAGAACTCACCTTTGCATCCAAAATGGCTTTGCACATACGTTGGGCGGCAGCTACTGACACACCAACATCAGGAGGAGGGCAGTAACCATACCCCTGACAAACAGCAGTACCAACCCCCCTCTGTGGAGTCTCCTGCCCATGATTGCTAAAATCAGATTCAGAAATATCTGTTCATTCTGTATCTGCTCATCTTGTGTTGTACCCTGTGCTGCTGTGCTTGCTTTCAGTTATGTCCTCAGTCAGAAATGTATTACAATCTTTATGTGAGTCATTTGGGTCAGAGAGTATATCCAATGGTTTTCTGGTGCAGAGAAAATGTCTTCTGCAAATGACATGTGAAGACCCTTTTGTGCTAGCAGTATCAGCTGGATGTAAAAAGTTCATGTTGTAAAGATTCTTGAGTTTTCCTGTAGCTTTATCAACCTGACCTAAGATATATCTATCTATCTATCTATCTATCTATCTATCTATCTATCTATCTATCTGTCATATCTATCTATCTATTCATTTTTCCTCTGCCCACAAACAGTTAATCTCTTCTGCTTTTGAAACTGAGGCTACTACCTTGTTTTGACACCTGTGGTTGCTTCATTCCATCAGTACCAAATTATTCTTTATTCACTTTGGAATTCTCCATCTTGTTTTCACTCCCATTTCTGATTTCTTTGGTATTATTTCAGGTAACTCACCTATCATTATCATCACTTATATTGACATATTAGTCTTCCATTTTCATCTTGACTTAATGCAGCCTTACATGACTACTAGCATGCCTCTCAAATATCATAACTCCTCGTCAGTGGCAACTCTGGGGCCTTTACCCTTAGCACTGTGACGTGCTTTTGCACTATACCTCATGTCCCAATTCAGAGCTTTCTTTTGTGGTGTCAATTTGTTTCTATAGTGATTTCCATATTCTGTCTGAACATTAAGCCTTAGTAAATGCTCTTCTTGATTATATATGATGTTGAAGCATGTTCCCCAACTGCCATGTTCCTTGCAGTCCTTTCTACAACAGGCAAATTATCATTCATAACAGAAACCGGATTCATGAAGCTCGGCGCAAGGCCGGTGTAAGGCTTGCGCTGGCCATGCAGCGTATAAATGGTGTAGCAGTGCCACATGCATAGTAATGAGTGTGCGCTGCAACCACAACCACGTGCATAGGACGCGTCTTGCGAATCAGGGAGCCTAACTAGGTTGCGCTCGGAGGCATGGCCAAGTCGGCTGTCGATGAGCAACCTAAAGTGCTGAATCTTACAGCCTGCCTGCAATAGTAACCGCACCTATCAGTGTCTGTGGATAATGAAACGTATGCAAAGTATGCTAAACATTACCTGTCCACACAAAATGGAGAACCAAACATAAATGCACAAAATACAAAATGTTCCCATTCATGGAACAAATGATACTTAGAATACTGTGTCCGTTACGTAGTGCACTGTCAGCAGTCATACCCAGTGGAGGTGTACTGCATCATGTCAGCGCGCAAATACTACCGACTAGCCCCATGGGCATGGTCACCAGCAGTCCCACAGTGGTAGTGATAGTACACAGCTGGACAGTCGTGGCCATATAACAACCATAAAGAAACTAGACATCCCTGTCTCGCTATGTTAGATGGGTTTAACATAGCGAGACAGCTTTAAAATAAGCAACGGAGATGTCCGTTGCTTATTTTAAAACTGTCTCGCTATGTTAAACCCATTTAACATAGCAAAACATAAAAAGCAGGAGATCTTGCTTTCTCCGTTGCTTTCTTTTAAAACCTGTCTCGCTATGTTAAATGTGTGTAGCATAGCGACACAGCTTTAAAATAAGCAACGGAGATCTCCGTTGCTTGTTAAAGCTGTCTCGCTATGTTAAACCCATCTAACATAGCGAGACAGGTTTTAAAAAACGAGTTATACTAATGGAAAAAAGTCCGGGCGACCAGACGTTTTTCCATTAGTATAACTCGATTTACAACGGGCACGCTGGCCAATCAGCGTGCACAGTTTGGAATAATAATGGGGGGTCATGGTGTAACAAACCGTGCCCATGTGCCTCGTCTGACATTTGTACATGGTCAGGGCAGTTCTGTACACTAGGCGGACAAGACCAAACCCAGAGCACCACAGGAACACTCTGACAATTAAAGACCTGTATGTGTCGGGACTATAAGCCTTTGTGTTCTGAATATCCCTGCAGTTACGTCATATGCAGCCTGGGTCCAGAGCATTAGGGAATAGGGAATGTGTAACATGTAGTACCACACTTTTCCCAGCAAGAGAATGGATGCCTGTGACGTAAGTGAGTGCGGGGGGGGGGGGATATGTTAATGTAGCTATGTACCATGAGTATGCATATAAATGAGACAGAACACCAAACGTGTAGTGGTCACAGCAACCTTAACTGGATCAGAGATATGTTACTGGTACTGTCACAACTAATACAGGCCACGTAAGGACAAAGACTCAGTAAACATATGTAACCCAGAATACGGATATGCATGTGCACCTGCGTGTAACCCACAATAAGGAAATGCAAGTGCGCCTGTGCGTGTGTGATCCGCTCACAGCAGAGTAAATTAATGCTGTTTCCCCCACGTTAGTTATACATGTCTCAAAACAGTCAGCCTCTGAAAGTATGGAACCGGACAATGCCATGCAAAGTACTGGTACAAATAGTGAGAAACACATGATATGTGCTAAAACAAACATAGAAAGTGGATAGAATAACGGGTGTGTTAGTAGCAGGGGATTGGCGAAGGGTATGCATTAAGTAATCTGAACTACTTGTCAGAAGGTGCCACCGTAAGTCTCAAATGAAATGCCAGCAAATTGCCAGATAGACACAGGTTAATGTAAAACACACCTAAGATAAAGGGTCAACCATCCGTGCACTCTGCCAGTATCTGTACAGTGGAAAGGTATGGTATGGTTATAGATGTGTGTACACAGGTAATCCACAGACATTAACAAAGCAAGGTATGAAACGAGGAGTTTACATGTATATATGTACACACAACAGACCTATGTCCCATATATATGACACATGGATATAAATATGCCAAGTAATAGCTAATATGGGTAGACAAACAGACATCCACGAATGGGGAATATACAGCAGCAGTCAAAATCATTGGCCAGAAAGTGACAGTCCAGCAAGTTATACACTTTAAACATGCATATTGGTGTCCATTGTAGGACTCCAAAAATTTATACATTCGCAGTACCTGCTGTGATTGGCCTTAAAAGATGTGACAGCCGCCAAATCTGAATCAGCTGTATATGCACTAGAATCAGGTGCAAGGGTGATGACACATGTGTCCATGAAATGCATGACGTATGAACTGATATCCCTAGAGTGGGGAGTGCATATAAGTGTGTCCACATCTCAGTACCGCACACATTAACCATGTGTAATGTGTACCGTAAAGGGTTGTCAGGCATAGGAACCTGGGTATGCAGAAATGGGCCTAGGTGTTGTTTGGCAGAGAATTCGTAGGCCCGCCCCGTGGGAGGGATGTGGGTATAGCACATGCCTTTATTCTCCATAATGGTGCAAAGTATCCACTGGATAAAGCGGAAAGCAATTTGGAAATATGTACAGCCCTATATCAGTGTCCTGTAGGAGATTCCCATGGATGGACATGCGTACGACCAAGATGGTACCCATAACTGGAAAACTGTCAGAATAACACAGCTGCAGTAAGGCATAGTACAGGAAATACAGATAGGGACTATATTATAAATACCCCATACAAAGTCAGACCGTTGTGCGAATACTGGCGTAGCCATGAATATGGATGTTATGAGTGTTACTAATCATGCAATGGAAATATCAGTCACTATCACCTACCGCACAATCCGTAATGCCTAGACAGCAATCATCTAGAAAGACACATCACTATGTGAAATGTAACAAGGGCAACGGTCAAACATCAGGGTGTGTACACATAATGACAACAGGTCAAGGGTATGAAGGAGCTAACCTGTCCAAAATACATGTACTGAACTAGTGATACTAGGTGGACAGGTGAGAAGAAAGACAGCAGGACAAATGGGCAAACATGTATAAGTCATACCCCGGAAAATGTGAATGACAACGTATGCCCTGTGAAGGTCAATGTGGAAGGTAAATAGACACAAAGGTAAAGTGTCCCCCAGGGTGTCATGAAGTGTCAACATAACAATTTCCAGACCCCCATAGTCGTACGTGAGACCCGCCACTGACAGAAAGCAAAATCTGCGCACACATATGGTACATGAAAGAACAATTAGTGTGGATAAGCAGATGTAGACCTGTGTGAGGAATACAACTGTCTGTGTGGGTGTGTCCTGCAAATACAAAGTAATGGCATGTGGGCTGTCATGCTGCCATACACTGTGTGTATTGTAGTCAGAAAGTTGGTATGTTGTATCAGACACATACTCTGCAACTGTACAGATGTACACAGACTGTGTAGAGTTATGCCTCATGTGTTTGCTGTGTTCCACGTAACAGTAACAGTCTGGCACTCTCATGATAACTGACGACAGGAAACAATGACAAACATGTGATGAAGACACCAAATCAGACAGAAATGCCATACTCATGCATAACATATCATTGTGCTCACTATCAATGTTTGTAAGAGCAACATGTCAGTACTGGCCCTGAGTGTCCCACTATCACATAAGGCCTTGTCCAGATATGTGCTCCGTGAGGTGGAGTGTTATGAACAGAAACAGATACATGTGTGTGGAAACATTATTATCCACTGCAAGATGATGAAATGTGCTGCAGTAGGAAGTGCAGTACTGTCCGCAGGTATGTGCTGATATGTCAAATTAAACAGCAGTCTACATGAATTACCTATATTGGCGACACCTGTACAGATGATTATAGTGGGACATACACACGACCATGCACACAGCTCAGATAGACATACACACATCATAAACAGGCAATGATACACAAAGTCTATGGCGTATGCAGTACAGTGACAGTACAGCAAGGATAGCTGTCTGCCAAGATATACAGCAGATGTCTGTAAGGGCGTGTAACACCTCCAGGAACACGGACGTTGCATGGACAATGTTTGGATTTGCATCGTACCCCATTGCTATGTGTAAGCTGTGCAAATATGCGATACATGGAACAGACAGCTGTCCATGCAAGAGCAGCGCTATGGGCATAAAATATGTATATATAAATACATCGAGAGAGATACAGACAGACACATGTGGCAAGGCCGGTAGTGGAACCTACACATCACTACTCTATCACACCACAGCATGACGCACGTAGAGAACACGCTACGGAGGTCGCTAAACACAGCAAACACACAGGCATTCCACTAGGTGCGTCTCAACATCCGCAAACACAGAGATGTCAGCAGGATATATGTGTGTTGCGAAGCATCTAAAACCATAACCTACGAACCCATGCGGCCGGGAGCATAGACACACACACACATCTGGCAGGCATAGGAATTGACCTTACACCTACCTACCCTATAGCACTACAGTATGACACAATTACAGAATGCGCTACTCAGATTACTGAACACAGCACTGTCAGAGGCATACTTCTAGGTGGGTGACATCATCCACAAAGGAATAGATGCTGATAGAAAATGTATGTGTTGTGAAGCATTACTGTCTCCAGAGGCAGCTGGAAACACACACTTGGAAGGGCCGGGAGTTGAACCTACACCTACTTACATGAACACATCACAGCATGATGCAGTTACAGAACGCGCTACCGAAATTACTGAGCACAGCATTGTCAGAGGCATACTTCTAGGTGGGTGACATCATCCGCAAAGGAATAGATGCTGATAGCAAATGTATGTGTTGTGAGGTGTCTAAAAGCATTACTGTCACCCAAGGCAGCTGGAAACACACACACACACTTGGAAGGGCTGGGAGTTGAACCTACACGGTCACACTACAGCATGATGCATTTACAAAACGCGCTACCGAGATTACTGAGAACAGCACTGTCAGAGGCATACTTCTAGGTGGGTGACATCATCCGCAAAGGAATAGATGCTGATAGCAAATGTATGTGTTGTGAGGTGTCTAAAAGCATTACTGTCTCCAGAGGCAGCTGGAAACACACACACACACACACACACACACACACACACACACACTTGGAAGGGCCGGGAGTTGAAACTACACCTACCTACAAGAACACACTACAGCATGATGCAGTTACAGAACGCGCTACCGAAATTTCTGCGCACAGCACTGTCAGAGGCATACTTCTAGGTGGGTGACACCATCCGCAAAGGAATAGATGCTGATAGCAAATGTATGTGTTGTGAGGCATCTAAAAGCATTACTGTCTTCAGAGGCAGCTGGAAACACGCACACACACACACTTGGAAGGACCAAGAGTTGAACCTACACCTACCTACATGAACACACTACAGCATGATGCAGCTACAGAACGCGCTACCGAGATTACTGAGCACAGCATTGTCAGAGGCATACTTCTAGGTGGGTGACATCATCCGCAAAGGAATAGACGCTGATAGCAAAGGTATGTGTTGTGAGGTGTCTAAAAGCATTACTGTCACCCAAGGCAGCTGGAAACACACACACACTTGGAAGGGCTGGGAGTTGAACCTACACCTACCTACAAGGTCACACTACAGCATGATGCATTTACAAAACACACTCCCGAGATTACTGAGCACAGCACTGTCAGAGGCATACTTCTAGGTGGGTGACACCATCCACAAAGGAATAGACGCTGATAGCAAATGTAAGTGTTGTGAGGCATCTAAAAGCATTACTGTCTCCAGAGGCAGCTGGAAACACACACACACACTTGGAAAGGCCGGGAGTTGAACCTACACCTACCTACATGAACACACTACAGCATGATGCAGTTACAGAACGCGCAACACTTCACGAGATTACTGAACACAGCACTGTCAGAGGCATACTTCTAGGTGGGTGACATCATCCACAAAGGAATAGACGCTGATAGCAAATGTATGTGTTGTGAGGCATCTAAAAGCATTACTGTCACCCAAGGTAGCTGGAAACACACACACACTTGGACGGGCCGGGAGTTGAACCTACACCTACCTACATGAACACACTACAGCATGATGCATTTACAGAATGTGCTACCGAGATTACTGAGCACAGCACTGTCAGAGGCATACTTCTAGGTGGGTGACATCATCTGCAAAGGAATAGACGCTGATAGCAAATGTATGTGTTGTGAGGCATCTAAAAGCATCACTGTCACCCAAGGCAGCTGGAAACACACACTTGGAAAGGCCGGGAGTTGAACCTACACCTACCTACATGAACACACTACAGCATGATGCATTTACAGACCTCGCTACCGAGTTTACTGAGCAAAACACTGTCAGAGGCATACTTCTAGGTGGGTGATGTCATCCGCAAAGGCAAGGATGCCGATAGGGAATGATTACAGAGTGAGCAGTCACACAGCATGTTACTATCCCAAGGTGGACGTACAGTAACACAGCAGTGCTGCACTCGGGAATACTAACTATTTACGGAGCACTACATCACAAAATGGATACGGGATGCACCACAGACAGTACACCCTTTGAGAGAGCAACCAGTGTGTTTGATGTAGGCATCCATTGTGGCATAGCAACTTTATATAATTCACCTGGATGGCCACCATGGCTATACAGGATGTCAATGGCCATGGCTACACGCCTAGTATCAGATGTCGGTGTCGAATGTACAGTGTGTCCATCAATGGCGTACTGGGCATGCTCACACACTTATCATTTGCAAAGTGCAAACATGCATACACATGGAGTGTAATCATGAAAGGGCAGAGTGTGGAATGTACTGTGTGTCCACTTACACAACAGCAAACTGGGCATGCTCACACACTTAGCAGTTGCAAAAGGGAAACATGCATGCACACGGGGTATAATCACAGAAGGGTGCAGTGTGCAATGTACTGTGTGTCCATCTACACAACTGCTTACTGGGCATGCTCACACACTTAGCATTTGCTAAGTGCCGTCCAGCATGCAGATGGAGTGTACACACAGAAGGCATACACATGGAGTGTAATCATGAAAGGGCAGAGTGTGGAATGTACTGTGTGTCCACTTACACAACAGCAAACTGGGCATGCTCACACATTTAGTTGCAAAGGGGAAGCATGCATGCACACGGGGTATAATCACAGAAGGGCGCAGTGTGCAATGTACTGTGTGTCCATCTACACAACTGCTTACTGGGCATGCTCACACACTTAGCATTTGCTAAGTGCCGTCCAGTATGCAGATGGAGTGTACACACAGAAGGCATACACATGGAGTGTAATCATGAAAGGGCAGAGTGTAGAATGTACTATGTGTCCACTTACACAACAGAAAACTGGGCATGCTCACACACTTAGCAATTGTAAAGGGGAAACATGCATGCACACGGGGTATAATCACAGAAGGGCGCAGTGTGCAATGTACTGTGTGTCCATCTACACAACTGCTTACTGGGCATGCTCACACACTTAGCATTTGCTAAGTGCCGTCCAGCATGCAGATGGAGTGTACACACAGAAGGCATACACATGGAGTGTAATCATGAAAGGGCAGAGTGCAGAATGTACTGTGTGTCTACACAACAGCAAACTGGGCATGCTCACACACTTAGCAGTTGCAAAGGGGAAACATGCATGCACGGGGTATAATCACAGAAGGCGCAGTGTGCAATGTACTGTGTGTCCATCTACACAACTGCTTACTGGGCATGCTCACACACTTAGCATTTGCTAAGTGCGTCAATATGCAGATGGAGTGTACACACAGAAGGCATACACATGGGTGTAATCATGAAGGGCAGAGTGTGGAATGTACTGTGTGTCCACTTACACAACAACAAACTGGGCATGCTCACACTTAGCAGTTGCAAGGGAAACATGCATGCACGGGGTATAATCACAGAAGGGCACAGTGTGCAATGTACTGTGTGTCCATCTACACAACTGCTTACTGGGCATGCTTTCGCACTTAGCATTTGCTAAGTGCGTCCAACATGCAGATGGTATACACACAGAAGGTCACAGTAAGGTAAACTGTCCTGCACTGGGGTGGTCACACATGCAGTTACTTGTACACACAGATGACATCACAAGTGTCATGGGTGCAGGTCACACACTGCAGTGAACACTGTAGCTGTCATGCCAGCACCATGTCATCGGTGCAGCAGTAAGCCTCACTGTCCAACAACAGCATGTGACATATGTCCACAGGTCTGTATAGCAGTGTACACCAGTTGTGCAGAGTACACATGTACTAACAATGATCCAACATGTGTGATGTAGTCCACTTATATCGGTATACATGGACAGGTCGGCTCCACACATACCACGGCCCTGACACAGCTGTGACACATGACTGCTGCCATACCACAATGAACAAACATCTGGATATGTCATACATGTGATTGTCTGGATGTGTGCATGGACTGCACACATGAAACATACAAAGCCTTTGATGTACCACATGCATAACACTGGCGTACTTAGTGCTACACACACGAATGGAAGGTGGACCCATGTCTGTGGAATGCTCCCATTACAGGGTGTAGCAGTGTTGACTGGGACACATACCCTTGTATTGTTTGCCTGTGACAGCTGTGATATCATACCACAGTCCATATTTTATGTATGTCAACACACATGTCAACAAGTAGCAATGCATACAAACATGGCAACAGGAGACACATGTGACATGTGTACTGTGCATGGAGCAGCCATGCATGAGCAGTGGCTGATGTCCATAACATAGTTGCAACAACCTACCACATGCATACCCATCATAGGGGCCATTATACGGTGGCATACAAACAGCACGTATGGAGGTATGTGTGTACATAATGTGTTAACACCTGTCTACATGCATGTGTGCAGGTGGTGGCTCTGATTGTGTCACACACCATCCTACCCTGCCATGTGCATACAGTATGCTATGTCGCTGTTACATGACAGTGCTGACATAATGCATACCTAGCAGACAGGTGTTATCAACTGTATGTCACATGGCAACTGTAACACCTACCACCTCCCATGTGCATATATCAGCACATCTGCTGGATACAGTGTTGGTACACATAATGCACTACATACCGCTGCATGCCTGCTGCGTATCATATGGCGGTGTAGTATTCCAGCACTGACATGTGTGCATGAATGTGTGCCATGTATGCCACATATCGAGAATTTGTCCCACTTGCTACACATCCCTGTACACCATAGTAGAGATCTGTACATACCTCAGTGTGGGAGCATGAATTTGGATGGTGCAGTACATGCAACACGTTGTCTCTCTGTGTACACATGTGTGGTCACCACAATATGTGTGTGTCTACATGTTTGTATGTCTGCTGCTTGGTGTGAGGGTGTATGCTAATATACTGTTGTGAAAGAACACTAACCACACATGGTGACTATCCCGTACTGGTGCTGCATTGCACAACCCTGTTGATGCCATAGGTGTGAGCCATACTGGCTACCTGTGCATGTCCGCTCCCTGTGACATGGCGTGTGGGTGCATAGTATTGTGAGGGTGCTGACCACAGAGACAGGTGTCCCCATCTGCACACTATGGGGTGTGCGTCATAGTGGTGTACACCCTGTGATTGCGACCATGTTTCTGTACTGTTACAGGGTCCTACTGCTGCACAGCATGCCCCACAGCTGACAAGTGACACCTCAAGTCAGTGGCCATCACGCTGTGTACAACACCTGCACCATGTCACCATACCTGTAGTGTGTCCTGCTATGTATGTGAGGTCTCTGTCCACTGTAGCCTGTGGCACTGACCACATGCGTCAGGTGCAGTATATGTGCGGACATTTGTGTCATGTAGGTGTCCAGTCAGGTTGAGGGTACATGTAGTATGCTGATATTGCCAGATGTGCCTGTGAGTAATCCACAGCTACATGTGGGGGACCGATAACAGTGCTCCCTGTAGGCATATGCGAGTACACCATAGGAGGGATTCAGGGTATCAGAACCAACATGGTGCTACACATGTAACCATCACACATACCGTGAACACATCACAATGCATGCTGCACCTGCACTACATGGTATGACTGCTGCATGTTGACAGGACACAACCCATGTCACATACACATCTGTCAGTATTCATACACAACCACTGCAACAAACACATCCCATGCTATGCATACACAGGTATCACATACACCTCTCACTATCCTGTCCACCCTGTGCATCAGAATATATTTGCATATCCCTGCACCGATGGTGTGGATGACAGGGATGCAACAGAGGCTTCATCATATGCACAGGGTGATATTTTTGCCAGGGGCATAGGCTGCACCAATAGATAACATCATGTGTGTGTGTAAGGGCCGGTGAGTTTAATGGACATGTCTGTGCAGAATGCATGTGGATGTGGTGGAGCCCTACAGTTGTGTCTGCTGTGTGTGGGTATGTGTGTACACAGTTCAGCCATATGTGATGCCTACACGGGGTATAATTGACAGCCCCAGACTGTACAGTGCAGGTTGTACAACTCACTGTGTCCGTCCATGGCCACGTGACCTGTGCCTGCCTGGGGTTGCATGGGCACTACCAGGTGGAGGTACAGAGTGGCTACTGTCCGATGACACATGTCCGCTGGAACCGTGTCCATGATGGGACCAGCCAGGGCCCGTCCGTGGCCTGCTGTAATCCTGGTGTGGACAGTGCAGCACCAGCTGCACTGCTACTGCTACGGCACTATGTGAGTGGGCATGAGAGGTGGCGCGCTGCGGCGACCTACACTAGGTGGTGTTGCTGGCCTACGCCCACGTGTCCTACGCCTCACCCCTACCAGGTGTTCCAACACAGACAGCTCACGCTTGCGGATTGCCATGCCTCTGTCGAGGATTCCAACCATTTCACCTAATCACCTATCCAGTACATTAGCAATCTGCTGTTGAGCATTTGCCAATGACTGGATGTTGTCATTTAGGGTACAGATTGCAGCCCTCTGCAGCCTCTGCCCTTCTTGGTTCTGCCGTTCTGCACATGCCTGTGCTGCTATTGCAGTCTGGAACATGTGTCTGGTGATACCAGCTACTGCGCCCTGTACTGCAGGTGCATGTCTGCCAGAGGTCCTCCTATGAGCAGCACCAGCCACATGCCTGTGTGGCACATCACCAGTCATTACACTGGCAACATGGTGTGTAGTCTCACCTTCTGTAGCCACCACACATTCCTGTTCAATGCCAACAGATGCTGACTGTCCTTCCTCTATGGAGCCTTGGTGATGTGGTATGTGTTGGCATCAGAACTGTGTGCGGGAAAGGGGACATAGGTGGGATGGTAACCAATGGCACAGATTCAGCCCCTGATAACCCTGCCTGTACCTCATGCATATGGTCATCACCGCTAGTATCTGTGGGGACACTAACTTCAGGTGGACCGCAGGAGGGTAATGCACCTACACCACCTGTGAATGCAAAGAAATACTGTAAGGTACATTACACACAGACACACACAGACACACCATGCATGTGATATTTCAGATGACATGCAGCATTCCTGCACTACAGCACAGGGAATGCAGCTCAGATATTAATAGTGTTAGTATGCATACCACCCTGGGGTGCACACTACATCAAGCAGGTGTCATATCAGTAGTCATGCAGTACACACAATCATGGTAGTTTGCATGCATCACCGTGATACACCATGTGGCCACGAACAGGTTAACAGTACACATGGCTGACGTTACCTTGACATGTAATCCGCTGACATGTGCAGTAACATGTATACATGTTTGACACAATGGTGTCCTGACACATGCACAGCATCATAATGAGCTTCACAGTGCAGTGT
The DNA here is from genome assembly GCF_019279795.1 of Protopterus annectens. Classification (NCBI taxonomy): domain Eukaryota; kingdom Metazoa; phylum Chordata; order Ceratodontiformes; family Protopteridae; genus Protopterus; species Protopterus annectens. Next base: position 709,334,899 of record NC_056734.1, read on the forward strand.
TGTGTGTACAGCCTACAGATAGAATGCATGTTTAGCAAATGTGCATGTGCAGGTGAGGTTAGTGTGAGCCATGTACATAGCTATACAGTGTGGAGTACAGGCACTGTGCCATTGCATGGCAACATGATGCATGTATGTTGCTGTGCAATGCATAACATGGATGCATTGCATTGCCATGACTGCAACACAGTCATGCTGTTCCACAGATCATATATGGTAGACATCGGTGACACCTCCGGTAGCTGCAGACAGGCATTCCGGTTGTCAGGTGTAACACATCAAATATACAAGTGGTCCACTACGGCTATGATTGCACTATGTGTGGACAATGTGCAATGGGGTCTATCCACATCAGACGTACTGTGTGGCAACATGCCTGTGGCTATCACCCATGGCCATGTGTGAACGGGTCTTGGACAATTGTATGTGATGGGCATCTTGTACACATGTCTGTGGTGTCCCATGTGACATACACCCATACATGTCAGAGGTGTCACAATCCACAGGGCTATGCAGACAACAGTGTGGATGTTTGTTATGTCGGGTGTAGGTCATGTGATGGTGTGACAATATTGCAGACAGAACACCACATGCTTGGGACATGTTGGGTGGCGTGTCACAATGTGTGCACATAATGCAGGGGCATATGTCACAATGGTGACACCTTTT